>NC_072734.1:145056-158600 GCF_026930045.1 Uloborus diversus
CTGCCCAAAAGCGTAGTGGCAACAGTTGGAAATGACGCAATGGATATAAGGCAGTACGAAAGAGCTAAAGTTTCCCTTTTTTACGCATATCATCTCGCCTTGCGTGCGTGGCTGAAACAGTCTCTCGAGTTTCGTTCAAATAGTGAATGTAAGGATGGCCCTTTGGAAGGTTAAGTGCAGATAAATGTTCCTCGCTAAGATGTGAAGTCTCGGCATCACATAAGTGAACCAAGAAACTATCCGAGTCTTCTGCCAGACTAAATTCATCGCTGTGTCGGAAGTAAAGGCCCCATGGACCAGACCTGGGAGCTAATGAACGTATCGGATGGTAGGAAATTGTAAGTCTTGTGGCCCGTGAAAATAGTAGCAGGAATCGGAGTTCGAGCTACCGGCAGCGGGCAAATCCTCAATTCATTCAGCCTACGCTAGATCTTTGAAGCAAGGTCGAATTGGTGTCTTTTGTACAGCATGGGAGATTTTTAGTGTTTGATGCCTCGTCGTAGAATGCAACCCCTGTGAAGTAATGTTTTAATGTATTACATAAGAACTTTTTAATTTGTGCAAATTGTGATATTATGTTGTCATAGGCTGATGTTATTTTAATATGTGTGAAATGCAAATTTCATATTAGTTAATTTTAAGCAGAGAGTTATTTGGGCTTGGTGCTTTTGTAAATATGTATAGGCGGAAACTCTGGCCGTGTGATAACTAATGTATTTTAACTTTTGTTTGGGGTTAATTTTAGAGTTAGTATTCGATCAAGGAATAGTTTTAAATTCTTTTAAAAGCACTATTCTTGCAATTGTATTTGTGTTATAATGCTGCATCTTAACCATGCCACCTAGTAAGAATAAAGCTGTTTCTTTCTTTAAAGAATTGTAATTAATGTGATCTTGGGTATGTGTTTTGGTGTTTCGCATACTGTACGTTTCGACAGTACAAAAATGGTGCCGTGGCTTTCTTTTCTTGCAGCTTTATAAAAAAAAAAAAAAATATTAGCGATATATAATATGTGGTGGTTTTTACAAGTTTAAATTTGTAATTTTGTGTGTTTTTGCGTATTGTATAGGGAAGGGATGGCCAAGGACCAGGCATCAGGAGTTTTTGTACCTCACGGCTTATCTGTAATGAATCTATCAATGATACCTGTGTTTAAAGGTGTTAATAGTGAAACTCCTCTTCCAGAGTTTTTTGAAAGGATAGAGGATTCGACTTTGCAGTGGAATTGGTCTGATTCGGAGAAATATTTCGTGGCGCGAGATAGGCTGTTTGGAAACGCTAGGGAATGTTTCAATGAGTTTCGCGACGAAATTAGTGATTTTAAAACATTGAAACTGGTCCTTTTTAGAGAATTTGTTAGCAAGCCGCCCCCAAGCGTGGCCCTTTTCGAGTTTATGGCATTCCGGCAGCCACCAAATATGCCAGTGGAGAGGTTTATCGCAAGGGCTAATGCGAAAAGCAAAATGCTAGATTTCGGAAATGAATCTAAAGAAATAGTGGAAAGTCAGCGTAAACACATGTTAATGAACATGCTTCTTGCAAATTTGCGACCTGAAATCTTGAGGGGAGTAATTGTCAGAAATCCTAAAAATTTGGAAGAACTCAAAGATTATGCAGGTCGTGAAGAAATTGCCTGGAGGGCAGCACAATCCGCCGGTAATCCATTTTTAAATCAATCTGAACATTTCGAGGCAAATTCTGAGTCGGTGTTTGGAATAAATCAAACGAATACAGAAAATAATAAAGTAAGCGACAGGTTTAATACCTTGTTAGAGAAAATGGATTATCTAACAAAAAGAGTTGAACTGTTGGAGGGGCATAGATGCCGGGATAATGAAAGAGTAAATGTAACTTGTTTTAAATGTGGGCGAATAGGACATATAGCTCGATATTGTAGAACGAATCCAGGATACGAGCACACAAAAAATCAAATTCCGGAAAACTAGACCAGGGGGTCTGGTCGGCACAAACGCAGACATTAATCCCTGGGGTGCGTATAAATAATGGGCAAAAGGGAAAGCTTCCTGTTATAAAAGTTAAGATTGGCCAGAACAAGATGGGGGCTTTATGCGACTCGGGGGCGACGTTGAATTTAATTGAGGAGGGTTGTATACCATTGGAGTCAGACTGTCAACCATGCTCGTTGTGGATAAATACCGTTGCGAAAGAGGCTATAAAAATCCTTAAAAAAGTCCATCTTTACGTGACCATAAATGATAAAGTTATAAATTCGGATTTTTATGTAATTTCAAAAGATATTTCAAAAAATTTTAAAGTTATTTTGGGTCAGCCGTTCTTGGTTGAAAACGGATGTATCATCAATTATAGTAAAAAAACGGTAAAAATAAACAATGAAATGATTTCATGGGAAAATTCGGAGCAAACAGACGCTATGTTTAATATTGGAAACGGGAGTCAGGGCCAAATAGGTCGTATATGCAGGAAAATCACCTTGCCCCCTTTTTCACAGTCTGTCGCAAAGGTTAACTTGAAAAATACGTTAGGTTCGGAGGTTATAATGATAGAACCATATAATCAACAGGAAAAGAACTTCTTAATTGCCCGTTCTGTAAGTAAGGGAGCGCAAAAGGATGGAATTCCGGTCCTGATAATGAACCCAACAGATAAATTTATTCATATTAACAAACAAACAAAGTTGGTCAGATGCGAAGAAGTAGTTAAAGCTGAGAGTATAATGAATGACATGTATTTTGTGGAAAACGAGGAGCGGTTTGGGGAATGCGACGAGGCCGATTTAGAGTGGAGTAATATATTTAGGTTAGATCATTTGCAACCTGATATAAAAAATAGAATGATAGACTTTCTGAATAAAAATAAAGAGGTGTTTGCAAGTTCGGTACGGGACCTGCAGGGATGCGATGCTGTACTACACAAGATTCCACTTTCGGATGAAAATCCGGTAAAGAAGAAACCATACAGGGTCCCTTATAACTTAAGGGATGAAATGGATAGGCAGTTAAATATCTTGTTAGAGGCAGGAATTTTGGAACCATCCGAATCACCTTATGCCGCACCCGTTCTACTTGTAAGAAAAACCTCAGGGGAATTTAGATTGGTGGTCGATTTTCGCGGCCTCAACATGAAAGTGGTGCCCGATTCCTATCCCATACCAAATATTAATGAAGCAATTGATAAGTTAGAATACGGAAAATTTTTTACAACTTTAGATTTGACGAGTGGATTTTTTCAACAAATAGTGGTGCCCGAAGATAGACCGAAATTGGCAATTACAACACAGAAAGGGCTTTTCCAATTTACTCGCACCCCTTTCGGTCTAAGGACAAGTGCGAATTCCTTTCAGAGACTTATGAGTGTTATACTTTCTGGTTTGGACCCCATGAATATCGGAGTTTACATTGATGATATCATAGTTAGCAGTAATTCAATTGAAAGCCATTTTCCGAAACTTCAGGCAGTATTTGACAGATTGAAAAAATATAAGTTAAAATTAAAGCCAAATAAATGCATTTTTCTGACTGAAACTGTTAAATATCTGGGTTTTAAAATTAGCAAAGGTAGAGTTTTTCCGGATCAAAAAAATATTGATATTATAAAGAATTTTCAAATTCCAAAGAATAGGAAACAAGTGAGATCTTTCTTGGGATGTATAAACTATTACAGAAAATTTATACCAAATATTGCTAGGCGGTCATTTAGTTTAACAAATTTAACGAAAGAGAAACAGGGGTTTAAATGGAATGAACAGGCGGAGGAGGAGTTTGAGGTGTGGAAAATTATTTGATTTGGAATGGCAACAGCCATTCAACGCTTCCTAGCATGAACTCGAATCAAGAATTCAGTCGCCACTGAATCACCTTTCGATGAATGTTGAAATTCGATACTTTGATGTGACGAGAGTCACCCCTTTTGATGGGACTTATGTTCCCAATTTTCGATATAAATTATGTGCACTGTATATACGTTTCAACTAACAGTTCTTAATTAAAATGTTTTTTCTAACCTTCAATTCGTTTGTCGATTTTTGAATTTGATGTGGCAAGTGTTTACCCATTGAATCATTTTACGATATGGTGCATAGCGGCCGAAAAGTAACGCTTGCATTCAACTTTAATTCGTTGCGCGTGACATTTGTTGATTTAGAAAACTTTCATATGGATTAGCACCTAGTGCGAAGACTGCAAAAGGTAAGAGAGACATTTTTATTTTCCAAAATGAATTTCGAAAAGCTCAAGAAAAACCGAACTGTTATTAGAACAGCAGTTACGAAAATAACGAATGCTATTGAAGGTTTGATTAAAGTAGATCAAATAGATTTTGAGACCCTAGAAGAGCTATTGAATCAATTGCATATTAAAGCAGAACTTTTAAAGAAAATTGATGAAGATATCGAACCGTTGTTAGAATTAAAAGAATACGAAAAAGAACTGATATCAGCATATGAATACGCTGAAAAAGTTTCGAACACAATATTTCGCGCTCAAAGAAAATTAAAGGAAATTAAATCCTCTAATAATAGCCAAGCGAACATATGTTCGAACATGAGCGAGAAATTAATATACGAAACAAAACACGTGAAGCTTCCAAAATTGAACATTCAAAAGTTTTACGGTGATTGCACCCAATTTTATTCCTTTTACAACACTTTCAAAGTCTCGATTCATGAAAATGAAACGCTTTCAAAAACTGAGAAATTTAACTACCTAAAAAGTTATTTGGGTGGCCCTGCAGCTAATGCAATTGCGGGTTTTGAAATTTCAGATGAAAATTACGATTCTGCGCTTCAAATATTAAAAGAACGATTCGGACAAAAAGACGTCATAATTAACAGCCATATGAACAAATTGCTTAACTTATCTCCTGTTTACAAAATTACCGACATTCCAAAGTTAAAACGGATTCACAATGAAATAGAAGTTAACGTTCGGTGCCTTTCCGCTTTAGGATTGGAATCAAATTCCTATTCTACAATGCTGTTAGCAGTAGTATTGAAAATAATCCCCCATGAATTGGCATTGGAATATAATCGACAGAATAAGAAAACCTCTTGCGTTCCAGACATAAATCAATTCTTGAATTTCTTGCAAACAGAAATATTAACAAGAGAACGAACTTATTCGTGTAGGTCGAAGCCATTTGAATCAAACAGTAAGAATAAAAATTCAACTTTGTCTAATAGACAAGATAGCGCTTGCATTTCCACCAGCGGTTTTTTCGTTGCTGCGAAGAATGGAAATGAAGCTTTCGCTGATAAGAAAACGGATAATTGTTTATTTTGTAAAAAAGAACACGATGTTCTCAACTGTCGCTTAAGTGTTGACAAAAAGAGAAACGTATTGAGGAATCAAGGTAGATGCTTTTTGTGTCTTGGATTAAGACACCGTTTGAAAGATTGTTTATCGGGAAGGAATTGTAAATACTGTTCCGGTAAACATAATGAAAATATTTGCTATAAATTTAACAATTTGGCTAACGATAAATCTAATAAAGAATCTCTTATGGGCGATGGGACGGAAAATGTAATTTCTGCTGTATCGCATATGGGAAATAAAAATAGGACTCTTTTGCAAACGAGTTACGTGTTAGCAAAAAATGAAATCTTAGATTCGAACTATGGTACACGCGTTTTACTGGACTGTGGTTCTATGCGTAGTTTTACCACGCAAATCATAGCTAAGAAATTAAAATGCAAAGTACTAAGGAAAGAAAAATTATCAGTGTACACGTTTGGAAGTAAAACCCCGATCGAAAAATACTACGATGTCATCAAACTTACGTTAATCAACAGAAACTCTCCCGACTTAAAAATAGAAATTGAAGTGTTGGTTACCGACGAAATATCAGGATCGAATATTCCCCCTCCCGAAGTTGAAGACTTTAAGGGTATGAAACAGTTGAAAAATTTGACACTCGCGGATTTTCCAGAAAGTAAAGAACCCATTACAATTTTAATTGGTGCTGATTATTATTATAACGTTGTAACGGGAAATATTAAGCATTTGAGCAAAACACTAGTTGCAGTTGAAACAATTTTCGGTTGGTGTTTACAAGGAAAAAAAAGTGAAAATAACTTTTCTTTAATGATGAATGTAGTCGTAGAAAACAGCGCGATTTCGGAACAAATTCAGAAATTTTGGGACTTAGAAACTTCAGGTCTTATTGATTCGAAGAAAGATGCTGACCCAACAGATAATGAAATTATGAGACAATTCGAGTCTCAGATAAAATATGAAAACAAAAGGTATACAGTGGGATTACCTTGGAAGTTAGAAAAGCGGGATTTAAAAGATAATAGGAAGATAGCTGAAGAGAGATTTTCTAGACTTAGAAAAAGATTTTATAGAAACCCCGAGTTGTATTTTGAATACAAGAAGGTGATAGAAGACTATTTACGACAAAAAATTATTGAACCAGTTATTAACCCAGATGAGGAAGACGAAGTTAAATTTTACCTGCCCCACAGAGAAATAATTAGGAAAGATCGTAAGACGAGTAAATTACGTATAGTTTTCGATGCCTCCTCTCATGATTCTAATTGTTTATCTTTAAATGACTGTCTTCATATAGGTCCAAATTTATATTCTGAAATATTTGATATTTTATTGAGATTTCGCTTTCACCCCATTGCTTATACAACGGACATGAAACAAGCATTTTTGCAAATTTCGCTCAAAGAAGAAGATCGAGATGTTACTCGTTTTTTCTTTACCGATGACCCCTCGGACGACTCTATTGCACCCCAGGTTTATAAATTTACGCGCGTTCTATTCGGGATTAGTAGCAGTCCGTTTTTATTGGCAGGAACTTTGAAATATCATCTGAAACAGTATACTGAAAAATATCCAGTGACTACAAAATTTTTAAATGATAATATTTATGTCGATGACATCATCGGTAGTCATGCATCTGTAGATGAAGCCTTATCTCATACATTAGAGTCCATAGCAATTTTCGAAGATGCTAGTTTGTCACTACACAAGTGGCGCACTAATTCGAAGACCCTACGCGAATTATGGAAAAAACATGGAGTGATTTCGAGTGATAATGCCGAACACCTCAAAGAAGAAAATAGGACATACAAAGTCTTAGGTATAGCATGGGACAACTTAAAGGACATTCTTTATTTTGATGTTGGAGATCTAGTCAAATTTGTTTCTAGAGGAACTGACACTAAACGTTACGTGCTCCAGGTCTTAGGACGCATCTTCGATCCTATCGGAATTTTAGGTCCTTTTACAGTGAGAATTAAATGTTTGATGCAGAAGATTTGGACGTTACGTATTGATTGGGATGACAGATTACCCGAAGATCTAAGTTCGTTATGGAGAAGCTGGTGCGAAGAAGTTCCTCAACTGACGGAAATTTCAATCCCACGCCACTATTTTTCCGAAAACCTAAATATTGATATCAAGACTATTGAACTTCATTTCTTTTGTGACGCAAGTATGAAAGCGTTTGGAACAGTTGCCTACATGCGTGTTTTATCTCGAAATGAAGACGTTCGAACGGCCTTTGTAGCTTCTAAAAACAGAGTTGCTCCGATAAAATCTCTTACATTGCCTCGGCTGGAGCTCATGGCTGCAGTACTGTCTGCAAAATTAAGTTTTAATATTTTGAAATCCTTGAAACGTGACATTCCGTGCTATTTCTGGTCTGACTCGAAGATAACAATTTTTTGGATAAAAGGAAATCCTGAAAAATTCAAACCTTTTGTCAAGAATCGGATTGAAGAAATTCGCAAATTCACAGCACCTTCAGACTGGTTTTTTTGCCCCGGAAAAGTCAACCCCTCAGATACCTTGTCGAGGGGAGCAAAAGTCTCTAAACTGCTAGAAGATCCAACATGGCTGACAGGACCGCAGTGGCTAAAGAATTCTCCAGAATACTGGCCGAAGTCAGAAAATGTTGAAGCAATAAATACAGAAGAATTAGAATACAGAAAGAAATCGAAGGACATCTTTCAGTGTGAATGTCTTGTTGAAGAAAAGGAAAATCCAATCAACATTACTAAATTTAGTAATATGGAGAAGTTGGTGAGGATTACAGCTTGGGTGAAGAAGTCGATCATGAAATTTAGAAAGATTTCTAATATAGGAAATACATTGACCGCTGAAGAATTAATAGAAGCTGAGAATCATCTCATAAGACTAGAACAGAAGATCTTTTTTAAAGAAGATTACGAATCCTTGAAGAATGGAGATCCGATTCAAAAAGACTCTGATTTGTTTAACTTTTTGCCATTCATGGATGAAAATGAAATGATCAGACTAGGAGGAAGATTAGAATTTGCAGAATTATCTACTGAAGAAAAACATCCTATTATTCTTCCAAAACGGTCCTGGCTGACATTTTTAATCACAAGAAGAGAACATGAGAAAATGATGCACGGTGGAACAGCTTGCACTTTAGCTCGAATTCGGCAACGTTTCTGGATTCCAAAGGGACGGCAATTAGTCAAGAGTGCAATCAAAAAGTGTCTAATCTGCCAAAAATATCTTTCGAAGGCTGCTAATCAAATTACAGCTCCGTTGCCGCTTGACAGAAGTAACACCTCGCCTCCATTCTCAGTTTGCGGATTGGATTTTGCGGGTCCAATTTATGTGAAAATTTTTACAGAAGTTCGAAAATCGTACATAGTTTTGTTTACATGTGCAGTTACTAGATCAATTCACCTTGAACTCGTTAGCGATATGACTACAGATTCTTTCTTATTGGCACTTCGAAGATTTTTAGCAAGAAGAGGAAACTGTAAGGTAATATATTCGGATAACGCGAAAACCTTTAAAAGGGCGAGAAAAGAAATAGAAGATTTATCAAAAATTATTTCTGACAAATTACTTTCGCAATTTCTAACTAAAGAAAGAATAGTTTGGAAAAATATAATTGAAAGAGCTGCTTGGTGGGGAGGTTTTTACGAGCGACTTGTGAAATCAGTCAAAGATTGCCTGCGGAAAATTGTAGGGAAAGCCTTATTAAAATTTGAAGAAATGTCTACATTGCTTACAGAAATAGAAACCGTCCTCAACTTGCGACCGCTAACTTACGTCTACAATGAAAATAGTGAACCTTTGCCTTTGACACCAATGCACTTCCTAAATTTTGGACGAGAACCTCAATATCCTATCAATTTCGCTGAAATAGTAGAAAATGAATCGAAAAGATCTTCACTTTTGAAACGGAAAAAATATCAATCTCTTCTTCTCCGGCAATTATGGATAAAATGGAAGCAGCAATATTTACTTGACCTGAGAACTGTTCACTCTTTGAATAATCCAAACAAACAACCGGCACTTAAGATAGGAGATGTAGTGCTCATCGAAGAGGATTCCAAAAACAAACTGCTATGGAAACTCGGAAAAATTGAAAGAGCGTTTCTCGGACGGGATAATAACGTACGCTCATACGAAGTTAAAACTGCTTCTGGACTTTTGCGGAGAACGATACAACACTTGTATCCCTTGGAACTTTGAACTTTTGAAATTTGAACTCTATATTAATTTAAATTGAACATTTATTTATATTAATATTTTGCACTAACCTTTAAATTTGATACTTAATATTTAGTATACTTCACTAACATTTTTAGAATTATATTTAATATTTGGAATTATTTTGAAAATGTTTTGATTCATGCATAACTCTGATTTATTGATTTGTTAATTTGTGTATTTGAAATTTTGAAATTACGATTTTGTAATTAATACATTATTTGAAATTGAGATATTGATGAACTCTTGAAAGAGTTCATGGTGGGGAGTGTGTGGAAAATTATTTGATTTGGAATGGCAACAGCCATTCAACGCTTCCTAGCATGAACTCGAATCAAGAATTCAGTCGCCACTGAATCACCTTTCGATGAATGTTGAAATTCGATACTTTGATGTGACGAGAGTCACCCCTTTTGATGGGACTTATGTTCCCAATTTTCGATATAAATTATGTGCACTGTATATACGTTTCAACTAACAGTTCTTAATTAAAATGTTTTTTCTAACCTTCAATTCGTTTGTCGATTTTTGAATTTGATGTGGCAAGTGTTTACCCATTGAATCATTTTACGATAGAGGATTTAAAACTGGCTCTGATGAATGACACCTTTTTGTATCTGCCGGATATGAAGAAAGACTTTCACTTGTATACAGATGCAAGTAAGATTGCGATAGGTTGCGTCCTGGCGCAGTTGGATACAGAAGGATTTCCACAACCCGTGGCCTTTGGAAGTAGGAAATTGAATTCTGCGGAAACTCGATACTCGACGACTGAAAGAGAGGCCTTAGCCATTGTGTATTTTACCAATTATTTTAAACAATATCTGCTGGGAAAACTATTTTATTTGTATACGGATCATGCGCCTCTGACTAGCTGCTTTAAGCTTAAGGATTCATTCTGCAGAATAGCCCGGTGGGTTTTATCGCTTTCCCAGTTCGAATTTGAAATAAAATATTTGCCAGGGAAAATTAACACGGTGGCGGATTTTTTGTCCAGAAATGTTTCTGAATATGAGACACAAAATAGGGAGGTTCAATTCAATGAATTGAGTGAGATGGGCCCAGTTAAGGCTGAAATTTCGGTTGAAAAATTGCGGGAGGAACAGGAAAAAGATAGAGCATGTATTAGGATAAAGAACAACCTGTTAAAAAATAGCCGGATAAATCCGGATAAACTGAAATTTTTCTTGAAGGATAAAATTTTGGTATGCAGAAACAGAAATTCCAAGGGGGAAAAAGATATTAGGTACGTTGTGCCACAGTCGTTGGTGCGAAAAATATGTGAGATTTATCATGATAGTCCGCAAGCGTGTCATCCCGGGATTAAGAAAACTTTTAACAAAATCAAAAGTGTGTTTTATTGGCCGAGAATGTGGGCTCAAATCGTAAACTGGGTGAAGTCGTGTCAGAGTTGTATGGAACGAAGGGCACATCTGCCGGGGTATTTGGCTCCATTGCAGAGAGCTCCTATTCCAGCAGGTCCATTCGAAAAAGTCGCTTTCGACATAGTAGGTCCCTTGCCTGTCACTAAAAGGGGTAATAGATATATCATTACCTTTACTGACTATTTTACAAGGTGGGTGGATGCTTTCCCTGTGTCTACGATAGGCAGTGATGTCATCGCGGATGTAGTGATGCAATTCATTAGTCGTTATGGGACACCAAAAAAATTTTTGTCAGACCGGGGGTTGAATTTGCTAAGCAATGCAATGAAGGAAGTATACCGGAGTTTGAATATAAAAAAATTAGATACCCTGGCGTGGAGACCACAGAGTAATGGGTGCGTGGAAAGATATCACAAAACGTTAGGTAATGCGCTTTCGCATATAGTAAATTCCGAACATGATGACTGGGATATAAAATTGCCCTTTGCTCTCCTGGCGTATAGAACGTCTACACACGAGTCGACTGGTTTTGCACCGGCATGGTTGATGTATGGAAGAAATTTAAATCTGCCTCATGAGTTTCTGGAAAAGGCGACCCCCTTTTCTTATGCGGATAATATGCATTATGCTAATGAGCTACTGAAGAAATTGCATGAATCATACGCCACAGTGAGACACAATTTGGAAAATGCGGCTGAGATAAATGAAAACAGACGAGAAAGGCAAAGTAAAATACGGCAATTTAAAGTAGGGGATGAAATATTTTGGTATAATCCAGCAGTGAAGCCAGGGCACTCAAAAAAATTGAGTAAACATAATGAAGGTCCTTTTCTAATTTCTGAAATTATCTCTCCAGTAGTGGTAAAAATTAGGCACGCAAAGAAATCAAATTACGTCAGGGTGGTACATGTAGAGAATATTGCTTTGGCCACTCCCAGATTTCCCTTAGTTGACCCGGATACTGCTACCACAGATATGGGTCAAACAAGAACACAACAAGGTTGTCAAACACAAGAAGAAAATACAAAAGAGGAGGGAAATTCAACTGGGAGTTTGCCTCTTGATGTCCAAATGATGCCTGGTCTCTTAGGTCGTTTTGTCCCACATGTTGTGCATCCTTATAATTTGCGGCCTAGAGTGAATGGAAGAGTTGTTCAGTAAAAATATACTTGTGTATATTTTTTTGAGGGGGAGGGCATTTGTACTGCCCAAAAGCGTAGTGGCAACAGTTGGAAATGACGCAATGGATATAAGGCAGTACGAAAGAGCTAAAGTTTCCCTTTTTACGCATATCATCTCGCCTTGCGTGCGTGGCTGAAACAGTTTCTCGAGTTTCGTTCAAATAGTGAATGTAAGGATGGCCCTTTGGAAGGTTAAGTGCAGATAAATGTTCCTTGCTAAGATGTGAAGTCTCGGCATCACATAAGTGAACCAAGAAACTATCCGAGTCTTCTGCCAGACTAAATTCATCGCTGTGTCGGAAGTAAAGGCCCCATGGACCAGACCTGGGAGCTAATGAACGCATCGGATGGTAGGAAATTGTAAGTCTTGTGGCCCGTGAAAATAGTAGCAGGAATCGGAGTTCGGAGCTACCGGCAGCGGGCAAATCCTCAATTCATTCAGCCTACGCTAGATCTTTGAAGCAAGGTCGAATTGGTGCCTTTTGTACAGCATGTGAGATTTTTAGTGTTTGATGCCTCGTCGTAGAATGCAACCCCTGTGAAGTAATGTTTTAATGTATTACATAAGAACTATTTAATTTGTGCAAATTGTGGTATTATGTTGTCATAGGCTGATGTTATTTTAATGTGTGTGAAATGCAAATTTTATATTAGTTAATTTTAAGCAGAGAGTTATTTGGGCTTGGTGCTTTTGTAAATATATATAGGCGGAAACTCTGGCCGTGTGATAACTAATGTATTTTAACTTTTGTTAGGGGTTATTTTTAGAGTTAGTATTCGATCAAGGAATAGTTTTAAATTCTTGTAAAAGCACTATTCTTGCAATTGTATTTGTGTTATAATGCTGCATCTTAACCATGCCACCTAGTAAGAATAAAGCTGTTTCTTTCTTTAAAGAATTGTAATTAATGTGATCTTGGGTATGTGTTTTGGTGTTTCGCATACTGTACGTTTCGACAGTACATTATTAATATTATTTATTTTATGAATTTTTAAGAAAACGATAAAGATTTCACCGGTCCGCAAAGTTTTTCATTTGCTTTTACCGCTCCCGTGGGTCAAAAGAGGTTGAGAAACACTGAGTTAGAGCACGATCAGATGAATTAAAGCTATGAGCACTTCTTAACTGTGTTGAAAGCTCTGAAATATGATCAAATGCTGTAATTACATGTTTTAATCATTCCCAATACCGAGTTCAATGTGAAAATGTCCAAAACGTAGAATATCATAAATCAAAACAAAACTTAAAAAAAGAAAAAAAAATACACAACTGTATTCAAAAACGCACACAATACGGGGGAGGGGGAGGAGGATCTATAGTAAGGGGTGCCATTTCTCTCTCCGAAGGTTCCTTTTTTTCACTCCGGCTGTCTAGTTTTTAAAAGGTGCCTGTTTTTCACCCTATTTAGAGGTGCGATTTCGGCTCCGTATTGGATGCCGCTGGTGAACAAGCTTTTCTCCCCTGAAAGGTGCCGAATGCATCCTGTAGTTTTAACAGTGTAGCCAAAGAA
>NC_072734.1:158623-257637 GCF_026930045.1 Uloborus diversus
TATTTGGTATTTTTCAAAACGTGATACCGGCATTAATTTCGGAATTAAAAATTTCTCAAAAAAAAAAAAAAAATGTATATATATATATATATATATATATATATATATATATATATATATATATATATATATATATATATATATTATATATATATATATATATATATATATATATATATTAGGGTGGCCCTTAGCTATAGGGTATTTTTCGAAAGTTAAAATTTTATTGCTCCCAACCTCTTATCTTGTTCCAATGAATAATAAAGCAGGCTGTGTAAAATTTCTCTTCATTTGGACAATTTCTAGGGGTGCCGCAAACGACTTGAAGTTCAGCAAATCCTAGAAATCTCGTGCTTTTTTAACAATATTTAATTTTTCTTTACTAACACAACAGCTTTTAGAGGATAAATACATTTTATTATGACAAACAATTTCTACAGAACCAAAACACAGCGGGAACAAGCGAATGTTCAACATTATTTTTTCCTAAGTGAGGATTTAGTAGCAGTAGGGTATCTTTTGCGATCTTCAGCAACAATTTGTAAAACAAATTGTTTTTCATTTTCATCTTTTGTAAGAATATTGTTGTACTCCTGAATTAGTTTGACCCCTCTTTCTGCAGCTATCATTCACAACAATTATTTTATCAAGTTTTTCCTTTCCACTTGTGTAACCAGGGTCATCTTTCCAAGTTGAAGGGTCTTTGATGAGAAAATCAGAACTTACAGAAAATCGGGTGAGGAAATGTTTTGTAACAGGTGTCACAAAAGATGAAAATTCGTTGTTAATAAACTTAGAAAAATTGTTTTGATGTGGAACGTATCTCTTTTGTTGGGTTTTCTGCTTCTTGCGATTCTTCATCTTTATCTGCTTCCAACATAATTTGTGCCATGTTTCTCTTAACCGAGGTTGGAACATTATCATCAAATAAGGATAGAGCCATAGTTTCAGGAGCTAAGTACCAGAGATGTTTTGAAAATTTTCTGAGAGCAACAATACTGATTTCTGTATCAATATCCTGGTAATCGATCAGTTGACGCATAAATAGGAAATCGTGATATGGAGCTTTAACTGCTTCCGGGGAGAGAAACCAAGATCGAACGTAGACTCGAGCAAGAAAAATACATATTCTTCTTAAAGAGTTCTTCTCCCTTTCAGATAAGGGAAACTGATCCTGAAATAAGTAAATCTTGAGTGCATAAATGGACTTTGACATCCACCTAGCATGACTTACAGCTCCTGGCTTACGAAATGATATTCCACACTTTGGAATCCCCCCCACCAAGAAATATCATACTTAATTCCAACAGTTCTCGGTAATCATCGCGCTGTTGTTTCCGAGCTGAAAGGTGTTGATCAAGAAATTCGAGCATGGTTGCACGAATATCATGAGGTACTTCATTGCTACCAGTGGTATAATTTTTTTTGTCGAGTTTTGTCCAAGTTTCTTTAAATCTTTTGAAAAGTGGCATGTCTGGACCAGAAGTTGCACTCATTAGAGAGTCAAAACATCCCTTTAAAACTAACTCAAAAATGTGATGACGACAAGGAAGGTACAGCAGATCACGATTAAACAATTTTTCTAGATTAATACAGGCACCATTTATTCGGCCTGTGCTGCTGGCTGTTGTATCACAGCAAAGTGCTTGAATTTTATCGTTTAATCCCCACTTTTCAACTGCTTCATAAATGGCCATGGCTTGTTCTTCTCCTGATGAGGATGGGATTTCAGGAACTCCCAACATTTGCTCCTTGCCTTGGAAAGTTACTATTATTGCCAGTCTGTCAGTTTTTTCGACTCCTGCAAGTGTTGGGAGCAATTTTCCATCCCAGTGTAAGACAAGCTCTTGGCAATCATTTAAATTAAATTTTTTCTGAATTTCCGCATGTCTTTCTTCTCTAAATTTCTTTCGGAGGCGTTGAAGAGAAGTTCGATTAATGATCAGGTCTTTAGTATCAAGTCCAAATGCTTCTGCAGCAGCTACCAGTATGTAAATTCCATTTCTATCTGTGATTTTACATCTATCAAAAACTTCAGATAGACGAGGAGTAAAAAAATGCAATGTACCTCTAGTTTCTGCGTAAGTCGTACTGTCCGTACTCTCAAGTGTGTCTATATCAGTTTCTGGTAATTGTTTATCAATGACAGAAGAAGGGCTGCTACTGTCGTCAAAACCGTCACTGCTTGGGTTGCTTGAAACTATATCATAAGATGTGTCGACTAATTGTCGTTCCATTTCTTCATAAGTTCGTTTCTTTCGGGCAACTTCTGTTCTGTTTTTCTTTGATTTCCTTTCTTCTTTTTGTGTTAATTTTAGGTCAACACCAACCATGGAACCCGGTCTTCCTTTTTGGCGCTGAAGAATTAGAAATTTCCTATCTTCTTCAATTTTGATGTCTTCTAAAGCATTTGCATGAGCAATATCGAAGAGATCGTCCATAATTTCTTCAAAAGAATCTCTTCTCATTTTTCCTTTCCCTGAAGTTCTCGAAAAACTTTTCTGCAAATGTTTCCATTCATCATGGAGTTTGACTAACTTGTCAACGCAGTGATCCGTTCTTTTAGTGGGAATTCTTGCCTTTTGCCAAAAAACAGATACTTCTTGAATCACTAATGTTGCACTTTCTTTTTTTGTCATATTTTACAACTTTTATATTGTAAAAAAAGACGCTCAAGACTTGTCTATTCGATGGTAGCTTTGCTCCAACAATTTGATTAGAAATGTTGCCAACAAGATCAATGTAGAAATCTTTTCTCAACTTGTTTAATGAGCTACCGGAAGACGTTGATGCCATTTTGCAAGTCGGAGTTGATAATGACACGAAAGTCAGGCGCAAGTTACCAGCAGCACTCTTGGGGGCTAAGGCCCCTAGGGGCTCTATTGTGGGCAGCTGCTCCCACGCTCACCCAAGGTCGTCTCTCACCCCCGCTTGACCTTTTGACCTCTGACCAAATGTGGGGTCTTCTTCGGAAGGGGATGGTGGGAAACGGTTAAGGGGGATGGGAGATATACTGGACAGAGAGAGGACTGATGTTCGCCTAAAAGATGTTTCAATTGGAACTCTTATTTTGTACAATTCATCAAATTTTCTTCTAAATAGATGTAGATCATATGTATTGTGACTCTATTTAAAACTTGGGATTAAAAAGCAGCAGTCTTTATCATATCAAAGCAGCAAACTACCGTAAAAATGAAACATGTTCTCGGCTCGACAATTGATTTGTTTCATGTATTGGAATAATAAACGATGGAATGGTAATGATGGTAATGAACAAAGACAAGGTTATACTTAGTTAGAAAATAATCAAACGAAGCACATAATAAAAATAGAGTTAATTTAAGTTTATCCAATCATTTGGGAAAAAAAAATAGGATTTGATTAATAATACAAACATTATATTTACTATCATGGTCCTAATCCTGATATATATGATAATACTCAAATTATATTTTTAATTAGTTTAAAAATTACTCATAAAATTAAGTGTGACTACAAAAATAACTCAATTAAAAAGTTGACAGGGAAATTTTCATAAGATTGATGTAGAAACAATTGCAGTAGCAAGAACGCGTCATGAGTAGTGAATGGTGTCTTGGTCAAAAAGCTTTGATACCACAAAAGACGTCAGAGGAAAAAGGGGGGAAAGACATAGAAAGTCTCTGAAAAACCAGTTAGAGCAAAATAACACCTGTAAGAAGATATAGGTACGTCAAAAATGTAAATATGCGAGATGCTTTTTTTTTTTTAACTTGAAAAGATTTGAAAAATTCCTTTTTTGGAGAAAATTTGATAATTTCATGCCTGTTGCGGCACCCCCTTAAAACTTTTCCGATTGAGCTAATATTTTGAACACATCATTTTTTTGTCCATTGCAACAAAATAGGGGGTTGGGAGCTAACTTTTTCGAAAGTTGAAAAATAAGGGCTACCCTAATATATATATATATATATATATATATATATATATAATATGATAATATATATATATATATAATATTATATATATAATATATATATATATATATATATATATATATATATATATATATATATATATATATATATATATATATATTATATATATATATATATATATATATATATATATACTGCTTGACAGTTGCTAAGGAACAATTACATTTTTTGCAATAGTTAAGAATAGATAATGATTAAAGAAACAGAACGAAATATATAGTTAGTAGGGAGGATGTGCCTTTATTACAAGTACAAATTAATACAGATATTACTGCATCAATGAAGTAAAAACTTAAAAATAAAAAAAAATCCTTCTTAGATGATTTTCATACAACCACAAAAAAATTATCTTGGTCAGAATGATGGAGACATGAGTACCTTAATATGATGTATGATTACCAGGGACACTGATGCACAATTTACATCTGTTTTCCATACTTCCCATTAATTATTGAGGAGTGCTTGGGGGATGTTTTCCCACTCCTCTCTCAATGCAGATTTGTGTTCTTGTACTGTTCTGGGAGGGACGGTTCTTCTCGCAACACGTCTGCCAAGAGCCTCCCAGGCAAGTTCAATTGGATTTAAGTCGGTAAAGTAAGCAAGCCACTGCATACAGAGAATGTTTTCATTTTGCAGTGTGTCTGACACTTCAATGCTCCAGTATGGCCGTGTGTCGTCGTCCGTAAAGAGAAAGTCTGGACCTACAGCCCCCCTTAAAAGACGGACATGGTCCAGCATAACATCTCTGCAATACATTTGTGACGTATCGCTTTCTTATTGAAAAATGTGAAGCGGTGTTCTGCCATTGTGCATGATGCCTGCCCACACCATGACAAATGGGCCGTACCGATCACGTTCGCAAACAAATTTTTGTGCATAACGTGTTCCATGCTCTCTCCACAGTAGTTGGTGACCAGAATCACTTGTCACACTAAAACGAGATTCGTCAGAGAACATCACTCTGGACCAGTGGTTGGAAGTAGCGCGCTACAAGTAGCGACGCTATGTAGTAGCTACATTTTTGAGTAGTTTGTAGTGTAGCGCACTACTTTTTTAAAAAAGTAGTGTAGTGAGTAGTTAATTACAAAAAAATAGTAGTTTGTAGCGATTTCTGGAAACTACTTTTAAATAAATTTAAAAAAAAATAAAATAAAGGTTCAAACGAATTTGACTGGCACAAATTTTACACAAGTACATCAGCGGAGGCAATGAGAAACAAGACTCATAAAAACACGAGCTGACCTCAGGCAGTTCATTTTTACATCATTCGTTATATCTGTTTGACGCCATTAGTTTGTTTGCCGTCGTAATTTTCATATTTCACCAATATTTATATTGAAAAATGCATTTATTTTCGCAAAAATGAAGATATTAGTGATTTTGCGAGTTGAAAATTTGGTGAATTTTAAATGAACAGACCGAAGATTGAAAAACAAAAATATTTTAGCGAGGCTTAAATTTTCGATAGTATTCACCAAATAAAAAGAAGCTACTGAAAATGTTATAAAAAAGGATGAAATTGAACTGTTCTGGAGGACTTACAATACTTACGAGCATTAGAGTGTTTGAGAGTATGATAACGGATATTTTTCGTAGTGTCTTCTGATGAGCTAATTAATCACTTTTTTTTGTTCAATCCTCTCACGATGTGTGTGTGTATTAAGGTGTCCTCCCCCCTCTCCCCTCCCCCCCAAAAAATAGAAAGTTGAATTTTCAAGTCGCACACTCTCTTACATTTTATTCTTTTTCGTCAAAAAAAAAAAAAAAAATCATTTAATTTGAACAACAGCAACAAGTGCCTATTATATCTGAAAGTGTGAACCAGCGCTTGTGTAATGCTAAGCCAAATTAAAATAAAATGTTTTTTTAGAAACTCAAAATTTCTGTTGATAAAGCGCTGCTCCTATACCCCACATATGCACCACAAAAACATTTATTCAAATTAAAAACTATTTAGATATCCCACACGAGGCCTAACATTTATAATTTTCTTGAAAAAAATAAGTTTTTGATACATATTTTCAGAAATGTAAGATTTTACGAAATTATCCGCTGAAAAATATATAGAAAAGTAGGTAATTAGCGTTAAGGCTGCTCTTCAGTGGGGAAGAAAAACGATCTCGCTTGAAAATGGGCCTTTTCTTTAAACGAAAGCAGTGTACATCAGTGAAATGATTGACACTTCAACAGCCAATAGAACGAACGGTGACCGATGAAAGTGTGGATCATGTGACCTGTCACATTTTGCAGGGGGACAGACCGGACGCTCCCCCTGCTGTGCAAGTCAAGGGAGGTATAGCTGTCGGCGAAATGAAACCGCAGCTTTTTACAGACCCTTCCAAGGAAATTCTAGTTCTTTCCCTCTTGAGTCTTGACTACATAAGTAAAAGAAAAATAACTCAATGTAAAAGGCGCGAAATTTTACATTGCCGCGCATTTTGCAATCCTACTTGTGATATTAATTTATTTGTATTCGCGCTAAAATTAATTTTGAAACAAAGATTTTTTCCCCCATTAATACGGTTTCAGATCTCATCTAGAAAAAATTAACGAATGAATGAATATTTGCAATAAATAAATTCATAAATTCGTTTTATTTTTAGAAAAATGTTCGTTATTGAAAATTGATGATTTCAAAAAAGGAAGGAAAAAAAAGATAGCCTGCATGACCACACTGAATTTTAACGAAATGAACTCCAAATTCTAACCAAAAAATATTCTTTAAAAATGGATGATCCTACTTAATATATTTGAAAAATCGAGTGCCGAATAAAACTGGGGACAAACTAGTTATCGGTTGGCGAAATTTTTTCGCTTCCTCTGCCTGTTTGCCACTCTCCCCAACCCCATCCGAGTTGCCAGAAAACATTCTTCTTAAAAATGAAACTAGATCCTCTTTGCATAGTTAATACTTGATTGTACAATAAACATTAATGCCACTAATTAGTTACATTAACCTTTATTTGAACTAATAATATTTATATTTTAGTGCTAAATTAAATACTACTTTGTTGCTTAGTTACCTGTTTTACAAATGCAGTGGCGAATAGAAAAAAATGTGGCTACTATAATTGCCTTTTCTCACCACTGGTGACCAGAAAATTCCCCTAATCTTTATCTTTGAATCCTTTTCTTTTTGAAAAAATATTTATTTATTTATCTAATTTTATATGTAGATGAGAAGGCTACGATAGCAATTCTCAAGGGGTTGTTATGGTGAAGGTTCTTTCAAATTGAGCATAACAACGGCAAAGTCGCGGACGGCTACGGATAAGGATTTCCTGAATTTGAAAAATTAAAGATTTTTCTGTGATCTTTGTTTGTATGCAGGGGTGCTCACCCTGCTCCAAGCTCAAAGGCAAAAAGCACTCCTTCCCCCACTCTCAATGTTTGTAAACTATCTTGCGTTGAAATTTTGGAATAAAACTAAACCTAGCACTTTTAGAGTTTCAGATTCCGAGTTACTAAATTCGGCAAAATACATGAGGTATTACATACATTATATGACCAAAAGTATTGGGACACTTTCAAAAATTCACAATTTTACGGATTTCTCGAGAAATAAAAGACCAATTGCTCTCTGCTCTGTAATTTTTTTTTTCTCATGAAAAGTATACTCCAGACGTCAAATCCAATAACAATTAAGTCTTCTATTCATTTAGGGGACCAGCAACAAATAATCCGTTCTTATCATGAATCACTCTGTAACGATGGCAGGAAAGTGTTGCCAGCTTGCTAACAATCCCTTCCCATTCGTCGCCTATCCTAGAATTATAGAAATTCGGCTCATTAGATCGCTGATAACTTTTTAAAATTTAAAGAAATTGCGGTAGAATTTTTTTCATGGATTGTAGGATGTATCTGAGCTTTGAATTATGAACGTTATAAATTGCTATCTTTCGTGCATGCGCAGTGAAAAATTAATAGCTTTAATTGTTCATATTTCATCAAATTTTCAATATTTTAACTTCAAATTTTATTATTATGTTTCTCTAAAATGCTGTCAAATATTCTAAAAGTTTAGTAACGTTTGACGAAATACTCTGCGTAATATGAGGCGAAAACCGTCAAAATTTTTTTTGCATTTTCGGAAGAAATGCTTATATTTCCATGGGTATAAGAGATATTTTCACAAAAATATAAAAATAAGTTTTTGATAGATTTTTAACTCATTTCTGAAAATTATAGCTTATTCCCAGCAATTTGCAATGAAAAATGATCAAAAAACTTTTTTCCTCAATTTGTTGTCGGTCCCCTAAATGAATAGCAGACTTAATTTTTATTGGAAAATGACAAAGAGAGTATACATTTTATGCGAAACAAATTATAGAGCAATTGGTCTATTATTTCTCGAGAAATCCCTAAAAATGTGAATTTTTGAAAGTGTCCCAATGCTTTTGGTCATATAGTGTATATAGTGCTTCTACTTCAACACATTGAGTTTTTATTAAAATTTCCTAATAAGTCTTGTGAGTGTCTGACCCTCGTTAGTTGTCATAATAAATATTAAGGGTTGTCCTTTTTCTCAGGAGGCACGAAAATATTACCTACATGTATATCTGCCTGAAAAAAAAAAAAAAACCCCTCAAAATACTTAGGTGAAAAAAAATCTCAACGCCTCGCTCTGCCAGATTTTAAAGTTTTTATCGCTCTGCCTCGTTTTCATGCATCTTGCATTTAATGAATCAATAATAAAAAATAAAAAAAAGGGCTAGAAACAGATTTGCAGGAAATACATAAAGTTAAAACAAAAATGAAAATGAACAGCTTACATTTAGGAAAGCAATTATAAGTACAAGTAAGGGTTCACAATTTAAAAAGAAAAAAAAAATCAAGACAAACTTTTTCTTTTTAAGTTCTGTGTTACGCACTTCTGTGCCGAAGAATTATCGTATCGTGTCTTCAGTCACAGAATAAAATGAATGTTCTAATCAAATGATTATCAAGTAATTTTCATTCGTATAGAACAAAAATCTTTTTTGAGATCCCACATTTTCTATTCTATTGACTCCTAATTCCTAATAATATGTAAATAAAGCGAGAGAAAGGATTTAGCTTCTTGTTTAGGAGAGGGAACCATTTCTATATTTAATTAACATGATCTTTATCGTAAGCATACTATTTACTCAGAAATACTCCCTATTTTCCCAAGCACTCTGTTTGGGGGCTATGCCTTTTAATTTTCACGAAAATAAAATTTTCAAAATGCACTTTTAGACGAACTCTGGTAGTATTTGGAAGTAAGTAAGAGGTCCTGTGATCATCCACCAGCAAATTTTTGAACTTGAAACGCCAAAAACACAATTTCAGGTTCTTCAATTATGTTAGGAAACGGGGAGTTCGGAAGCTTTCCCCGGAATTTTTTGAAATAGTCTAAAAACGCAGTCTTAGTGTGATGTTGGGGGGAGGCAAAATTTTCAAAGTGTTATAAACATGATTGTAGGCCATTTTTAGTAACGTTGCGGACATTCAGGTTTTTGAAATCAAAGTTCCAAAAATGCAATTTTAGACGACTTTTTTTTTTTTTTTTTATGGTCAAAGAAGGACTTTTCAGAAACTCCCTTCCCGAAATTTTTTGAAATTAAAGCCATAAAAACGAAATTTAAGACGATCTTTAATGATGTTTTTTGAAGGGAGGGGGGGGGGGGTGCTTATGTGACCTGAAAACCTTTATGCCTGTAATTAATTTTTTCTACATTGTATTAAAATGCTGATCTAGCTTCTGAGAATGAAAATAGAAAACAGTGAAAACTTGTAACCT
This sequence comes from Uloborus diversus, assembly GCF_026930045.1. NCBI lineage: Eukaryota > Metazoa > Arthropoda > Arachnida > Araneae > Uloboridae > Uloborus > Uloborus diversus. The sequence continues at coordinate 168,362 of NC_072734.1, forward strand.
TCATTCTATATTGTTCACATCTTAGTTAGCTTTGTCAGCAACATAAGGCTGAAAACGTCATTAAAACTAATACATACAATGCTTAGTAATTCTACCACGGTGTGTTTTTTACATTAACCGAATCATATTAAATTGCTAATATGTTTTTCATGATTTTCTATGTATTTAATGAGTATGTTGGTGTACGGAATGTTTTCCGCAACTGAATAAATGTTTTTGAAAAGTATTTTTATTCTCCAAAAATACAGCTTCCAAATTCTTATAAAGATTAAAAAAAAAAAAACTATTTCTATTGTGAAAACTTTTTGAAGACATCAGAAAGCCTTCTGTATTTTTGTTTTCTTGTCAGTCTTGAATGTCTGTATTAGTAATCTGGAAATTTTGTATTTGGATGAAATTTTGCTTTTTAATTTCATCCACATTGATGTTTTTTTCCTGAAATGTAATTTTACACCCCCCCCTTTTAAAAGTAAAATCTACTTAAGTTAAACATTGAATGAACACAAACGATTAGTAACCATGGCGACGAAAATTTGACTTCTTAGTAAATATTAAAACAACGAGCTAGAGTTATTCTTGTCATCATGACAATCTGAAAAATCAGAGCAACATCAGCTTTGTTCAAGTAAGGATAATAAGCATTCGCAATTGCTCAAAAAAAAAAAAAAAAAAAAAAAAAAAAACTTATTTTTTTCTGGAAGAATAAATATTGTCCTGAATTTTAGTAGTTTTCCAAAAATGATAGCACTGTTGGAGAAATAATATTTAAGCAACGTACTTCAAAAAATATAAAACATGTTTTTAAATTGTAAATACTATTTGTACAAGCTTGATTCGCTCTGAAAAGTATGGAATAACACAAGTACATGATTGCTTGATTAAAACATTCAAAACCTGCAGTTAATCACAATATCCATATATTTAAGCTACTTCCAAAACAGCTAATTAAAAATAAGTGTTTTAACTTTTTTTTCATTGTTTCTGGCAATAAATAAAAACTTGGGGTAAAACGCAGGAATTATGACACAAAATATAAGCTAGGAAATAGTAAAGTCAGACCAAACAACGTATTACAAAATTGTGCTTCTACTTACGTTGTTTGGTCTGACTTTACTATTCAGCACAAAGGTATTTATTTTCTTAGGAAATAGTCTTTAATAAAAATAAAATTAACCACGGTTCGCATTGCTGCGCTGGAAAATAAAAATTATCCTATTTTGTTTCTCACGTAATGTTTTAAAAACGGTATAATATCGTACATGTCTTAAAAGAAGGAGTAATATTGCGACCCCATAAGAAACGTTTCACGATTCTATTTGGGGTCAAATTATGCATCGTTTTCCTCCTTAGGAATTTTCTAAAGAGAAATACAGTAAAATCCTATTACAACGCATACTAATGCAACGAAATACTTGTTTCAACCAAATAAATTTCCAATCCCGATTCCGAAATTCGATGGATTTTACTGTATATTATGAATTACATGTTCAATGTGTATGTACCTTCTAAAGAAATTTGACGAGTCTGGCTTTTAAAGACACAAATAATTTTCAAAAACATTTGTTGAGCTGTGGAAAGCACTTTATGTGTGTACTATTTGTAGTAACATAAAACACATGTAAAAACGATGCAAAATACCTAGTATCTGGAATACAATTTAATCTATATATAAAAATATTTTTCTACTGGAAGGGAAAAATGTCAACTTTTCGCATTCGACAGCATTGTAACAATGTTCATTATATTGTAAATAAACAATTTGACTCAGAAATATTCCTTTCAAATCTATTTCTTTTCAAACCACAAATTTGAAAAAAAGCAAATGTTGCTAATTTAACAGCTAATAGCACGCATCTACATGGATTCACTTTCAAAAGCACTTGATTCTTCACGAAAGCCTTAGGAAAAGAGGAAAGAAGAAAGGACGTCCAGTGAAGGTCATTGAGGGGAACTAATGAGAGGGTAATAAATCTTACACCCCATTAGCGTTTACCCCTCAAAAAGGGGAGGTTACTATTCTAGGGCGGGGCAAATGCAAAAAGTGAACGTATTTTGAAATTTTTTTCAATAGTTAGAACATGATATTTGTTTAAAAAATGGTCGCATTATTTCAAACAAGATCTCAAAAGAGAGCTGGAAATATTTTGCGTGTCAGGGCGTTCTTAAAATTTCGATAGCACGAGTTGCAGATGTTTTACAGAGCGAAATGTCCAACAGTACCTCGTTTTCGAAGAAATTCATTTTTTCTCGAATTTTAAAAAATCGGAGAATGGACACATCAAAAAAGTAAAAACTAAAAGAAACAGACATGGTCTTGAAAAATACTCAGAAAAAAAAGAACGGATCCGAAAACTTTACAGGAATTTGTAAAACAAGCTCCATTTTTCCCCGTAGGTTAACATTAGATCCGAATCTTTCAGACTCTCAGTGAAGAGCACCCTTAAATAGAAATTTTTGTTTTCCTGCATTTTTTAAGTCTCCCAAATAGTACTCAAATACATGGATTTTTTCCAGGTTGAGTTAAAGTTCTCATTTAAAATACATTATTTTTTTATTATTCGTTTGTTGTTGATCTGTAAATGTGTTCGCCAGTATTTTTTTAACTTGATATTCTATTTAAATTTATATGTAATTTTTTAAAAGATAACTGAAAAAAAAAATCAATTTTTTAAATAAAATTATAAATTTTAGGTCAAGTATGGCATATCTAAATGTTTTTTAATTTGAATAAATCTTCTTGTGATTCGTGTTGGGTGTTGGATACAGGGGCAACGTTTTATCAACAAAAAATTCGAGTTTCTAAAAAAAGTTTTTTTTTTTCGATTTGACCTAGCATACAAGTACTGTTTTACACTTTCAGGTGCAAGTCGGCACGGGTTGCTGTTGTGCAAATTATATGAAACTTTTTTTCACTATTGTTTTGACACAAGAGGAAAAATACAAGAGTGTATGCGACTTGAAAAATTGACTTTCATTTTTTGAGGGACAATTGTGTATGCTTTTTAGTTACTTATTTTTTGGAAAGTAGCGAAGTAGCGACTATATTTCAAAAGTAGTTTGTAGTTGCTACATTTAAAAAAAAGTAGTTGTAGTTGTAGTTAACTACATTTGTAACAAAGTAGTTGTAGTTGTAGTTCGCTACAAAAAAAAATGTAGTTTTTCCAACCACTGCTCTAGACCAATTTTGATCATCCCACCAACATGTTCCTTACACCAGCATAATCTCTCTCGACGATGGCGTGGTTGAACTTGGATGCAATGTACTGGCTTCCTTGTATACAAACTTACATTATTTACTCGCCGTGAGATGGTTCTTGCAGAAACATGCGTACCGGTAGCGGTTGTTAGATTTGCAGCTATATGTCCAAGAGTGAAATTTCTGTTCCTTTTTGCCACGAGGGCTACATAGCGATCCTCTGAAGGTGTGGTGTTTCTACCACGACCCCCGGCATGCTTTTGCAAAACATTTCCACCTTCAGCGACCGTCTTTAAACGGGAGATGGCACTTTTTTATACACCAATTGCAACAGCCACAGAGGTGACACTTTGACCTGCTTCCAGTCGTTCAACCGCTCGTCCACGATCGTAAATACTCAAATGATGTCTTGCTGACATTTTACTCTTAAGTATTTCAAGAACCAAACAGAATTTCAGAGAAAACCCGTTTTTAACATCCAGCACTATTTTTGTTAAAAACCAAACAGCGTGAATTTTCGCACGAATCTTGAGCGTGTATGCACTGTCTTTTACACAGATAACGAGTCTTGATCTACCACGCCATCTGAACTTGAATTTATTTCCATTGGTCTGGTGGTTGAGATACAAATTTGCATAAAGCATTTGTTCCTTAGCAATTGTCAAGCAGTATATATATATATATATATATATATATATATATATATATATATATATATATATATATATATATATATATATATATATATATATATATATATATATATATATATATATATATATATATATATATATAAAACATTTTTACGGCATGGAAAAAGTCCAGATATGAGCCCAATAGAGAATATTTGAACATTTCATCAACATTTTCAAAATAAAGTATTATTTCTTTGATATAACATAATTTTACTATGAATTTCACAATTATTCTAATGATTTTCACTAAAATTGGTACAACTCATGTTTCTTACTGTTTTTAACGGAGACAAAGCAGTGTTCCAATGCTACCTCAATCAATATACATTTAGATTGGGACACATAATTTTTTTAAAAAATGGAATAGCATAGCAACTAGAGTTATTCTTTTGCCGTAACTTGCAAGAGGACTCAACTGACTCAACTGACACATTAACAATTTTTGTTTTATTTTAATTTATTTATTCATTTTTTACTTTGGAAATAAAGATAGGAACGGTGTAAAAGAAAGTGTCCCAAAGTTACTACATCTTACGGTATTGCATCCTAACTTCATTTTATGTAACGAAAGCTGCTTTCAGAGAGTTTTATTTAAAAGCGTTTCATGATATAGTTTTCCTGATAGTATTGTTTACACGAAAATTCTTACCGCAGCTGTTATCATGGATGCAGACGGCTTACTGGAAAATCATTTTGTCCCTGTTAGATAGCGCAGAGTCAAAAAGTATCCAGTTGCAAGTTTTACTGATGAGCAAAAAGAGTTACGAATGATAAGAGTAATACATTTTTATTAATTAATAAATTGCAATTTTTTCAGCAATGAATCCCAGCCCTTTCGGTAAGTATCTACTATTTTTACTACATGATATATATTTCAACCTTTTATATAGTATTAACCCAATATTTTACATACTGGGAAACGTTTCATGAAACATTTAAACCTATGTCTATTATATAAATATCAAATTTGAAAAGATAATTCGGTAATCTAAGTTATAAATACGCTTCTCATGCTATTACGTACGTTATATTAAGGATAAAATTTCCGTTATAACATTTTCATACTGTAAAAACATCTGAAATCAATGCTGCTCAGTAAGTGAAGTCGATTTTTTCCTCAAAAAAATTGTAACGATTTTTTTTCTGATCATTTGGTTTAACTTGTAAAAATTAAATACAAAGTTGTAATATCATCGCCATCAACTGTTATTCATACACTATATAGATAACTTCAAGGTTCTTTTTAATGTTATAAAAAATCTGAGATTTAAGAAAGACTTTCTTTTTTTTTTTTTTTTTTTTTTGCGGCTCTGCAAAAAATCCGATGGTGTGCAAAAAATAAAATTGTCTAGAGGTGGTATTTAATAGTTACATAAAACATGTCTACTGTGAGAAAAAAAAAAACAAATAAAAACATCTGTTAAGAATTGTTTTCAAAACTCTTACACTGCTCGTATGATCAGGGTAAGACGCCGCACCTGTGGGAGAGTTATGCCGCTCCTGGCAGACGAAGGAGTAATGCTTCAAGTATTTATCGCAAAAGTAAAAACAAAAAGAAACCGGCTGATTGTAGTGTAGTGAACATGATAATTCTTAAACATTCTTTAATATCTGGTGATCTGTAGTGGAACTCTTATTTCATTAAATATTAAGTTCTTCCTCTCTTTTTTTTGTTAATTTCTTTTACATTTTTGGAATATTTTTCGTGAGCTTCTACTCATTCATCTTATTAATAGTGGCTGAGAGTACTGCTGTTTATTATTATTATTGTTATTTTTATTATGTGTTTTGCTAACACCTGACTGAGTCTCGAAGCATGATATTTCATTCAGGTTCTTAGTAGGTGGTGACGATTTTGCGCTGCTAGTTCCAGGTTCTGCATGATGTAAATTGAGTTCAGGTATGCTGATTAGTACTTTACTTGCGGAATTTGCCTCCTCTAAAGTTGTGTTTTTGGTGCTAATACTAAACTTTCAGCCAATGTGTAAAATCTAAAACAAATGATATCGAAGATCGTTGTTGTTTATTAAAAGAAGAAGAAAAGTTACTAACATTAAGCAAAATCACAAAACATAGTCCAGTGATATAAAATTCAGTAACATAGTAAAATAAGAAGTGGTTAGATAATGTTGAGTTTTAATAATAGCGGTATCCAGTAAAGAGAAACTGCAGCGTGTACGCCGGAACGCAGTGCGGTATGTATCCTATATATATTCAGTTAAAAAGCCGCACGCCATAGTTGACTGCCATCGTAAAGGAGAGTGGCGCATTCATTCACACAGTACTCCGTACAAGCATAACACTTGGTTTTGACTTCCAAATTATCCACGCTACGATACTTAGAGGACAAAGACTATTTCAGCGTAATGTGTTTAAAAGTTTCTCTCGGGAAATGATGCATTGATGTCAAAATAACAATTGTACAAATACAAGTAATCATCAAATTGAGAATCACACAATATACTTATTTTCAGTAAGTTACCGCCCTATAGCCAGGGCTAAGGCAGAAATACATGAAATACACCACCAGCTCAGTCAATTGCAGCCGATTACTGCAGTTTCGTGCTTATTAGCACTCATCAGCCCGGCGTATAGGAGTGACTGAGCTGGAGGCGGAAAACCTCTTGAGGAAGCCTCAGGACCGCCCCTAAGCCGCCCTATAAGCCGCCAGTTTATAGGGCGGTAACTTACTGAATATACCGTGCATTGCCTGCAACATTCGAGTTGAACCGAACCATTGTTTCGGTCACTCCTCTGGACATTGCTAATTCTGAATTAGCTACCAGTTTGTTTGGCATTCTAGGCTTCCTTAAGAGGTTTTCCACTTCCAGCTCAGTTAATCCTATGCCGGGCTGATGAGTGCTAATAAGCACGAAACTGCAGTCCTCGGCTGGAATTGACTGAACTGGTGGTGTATTTCATGTACACAATATGATAGTTAACGTAATTTCATTTTGCAGATATAATCCGTGTCTGACTGCTTTTTCATACCAAACCAATGGATCATCAACACTTATTAATCCATTCTTTTTACAGGATAAATACGTAAGAAGCAGCGCCATCTATGAAATAACTACAACGATGGATCGCCTGCTTCCTTAATAATCAATATCAATGAATTAAATTTAAAAATCTTTTCTTCTCTTAGGAACTCGAATGGAAATGATGGAGTACTGGCAAAATTTTGCTCCATCAATAGAAAGCATGATGCTTGATAAAAAGGCATCCATTATCCACAACGACGAGCAGGAAGAAATATTCAGTTTGCTGCCCTCTTTGCATGGAAAATATGTCCTTGAGCTAGGAGCAGGAATTGGGTACGAATATTAGTTGCTGCTTCTATGATTTAAACAATAACCTATTGAAAATACATTTAAAAAATCGCATCTATTTTCTTTAGCCAACAATCTTTATAATTTTTTAAATGATTTTTTTTCGTATGAATCGTATAAATTTCTGGGTGCCATTGCGGTAAGGCATTGGTCTTATACGCTTTTGAAACCGGGTACTGACCCGATTGTCTAAGTGGCCAGTTGGTGGAAGTAAGAGATGCAGAAAATCATCAGCGCACATACCGTATGATCATGTGGCAGGTAAAAGATAACTTGAGTATTCGTTTGGCTTGAGTTCTCTCAAAAAAATTAAATCACCAATGCAGTTTCGCGACGACGAGAGGCCCAAGTACCTCGATCTGATAGGAAACTGGTAATCAAAATACTTTATGCCTTTGACATCCGCGCCTTAATGATTGTACATGAAACGATTGGATGCCTTATCGGGGGAGCGCACAAGGTCTGCAAAAGACAAAATCCTCCAACGCTGCCTCATCAGAGAAAAAAAATTGATAATAATTTCCAACAAAGCATGTTTTAATGCTAATCTTGAACCTTCATTTTAAATCTCAATATATTTCTGAGTTTCAAAGCATTCGATTGATACTTTATTTAAACGTTTTTACTTTTAACACCTTGGTGTAAATGGATTATATCACATAAATCGCTTTGCGGTCATAGGCATTTTTTGATATAGTATTATTTCTTTAATTTTCAATGGAATAAATAACATTTTTTTGTTTTTTGAAAGATGTACTCATTGCTTCTTTTTCTCTAGGTAAAAACTCCCCTTTTCGCTGCTTTTGAATACGTGTATGATAAATATGCATTAAAAATATTAATTTTCAATATTTTTGTTTTCTACACTCAACAACACTGACTTCTGAGAGTCTTACAAATGCTTCATTTTTCTTTCCTTTCTTTTTTGCAGGAGATACACTGGACGCCTGGCAGCTAAAGCTGAACACGTAACAGCTGTCGATTTTATGGAGGACTACATCAATACCAATAAGTGTGTTCACAAACACTTAACCAATATCACCTATATAGCAGCAGACGTCCTTGATTTGCAAATGATTCCAAAAAGGTAACCTTTTATGTTGTTATCGTCAACGAAATAATACCAGGTTCATAATCGGAATAAAAGAAAAGTATCGTTTTTAGTAAAAGTAGTGTCCCTTAAAATGCGCCATTTAAAAAAAAAAATAACGAAAGAGTTCCACATAATGAAAATTCATATATTCTTATATATTTACATCCAATAATATATCCGAATCAATAGTGTATAATTGTGGTTTCCAAAGTGGTCCACATGGACATCCAGGAATTCACGCCGGTCCTCAAGGGGTGCATATGGAAGAAAGAAAAAATCCTGTCTACCATCTTTCACCCCAATTCCCCAGAGGGATTTCTGCTTGAGAGTATGATGGATGGGAATCTCTCAGTGGGGGGCGTGGGATATGTCAATCGAACTGGTTGTAGGGATTTTGGTTTAGGGGACAATCGGCGTAGGAATCTCTATGCGGGTTATTTTTCCCTGTTCAGATCACGTGCGTATCTTTCCTTGGTCCTTTTCCTTTTTTTTTTTTCAAAATCATTGTTCAGTGTCAATCCAAAAATGAACAGCATTAGATTCATCGGTTCAACACGTGGAGGGAAAATAACGAATATATATAAAGGATTCACAACAAAGCCACGAATAGAACGTACTGGAAAGGCGAAAGTATTAAAAACTGCAGAGCAAGGATGGTTTTAAGTAAAGGATAACTTGAAAGTATAAATGGAAGTCATAACCATGCACCTGATTCTGAAAAAAAAAAAAAAAAAAACTTTTATAATCAATTGAAAAACAGGAGCGCAGCAGAGATATTGCCCAACCCTCACACGCAAATACTCAAAACAGTATTAGTGCTCTAGTAGTATTTTGATATTCATATATACAACATCACAGTAGATTCTCTGTTTCTAGTGCGGTGTTAACCTATAACGGGGCCGAGTAAAGAGAAATGTGAGTTTTTTCACGAGTTACGTGACACGTATTATTGTGAAATATAATATAGTTAGGAAAACTATTGACTTTAAATGGTTCTAACTAAATTAGCGCACAAATAGATCTTGGAGAGAAACAAAGATCAGTTTTTAGTGTCAATCGTATAAAATGTTATGCGCATTAAGATTTTTTCGTTTTTTAACCGACTTCAAAAAAGACGTTCTCAATTTTTTGGAATCTTTTTATGTATGTCTCCCGTAAACTCAAACACGCATAGACCAATTTGGAAAATTCTTCTTTTTCCTCGTTTGAAAAGGTATATACCTCCCAGGTGATCCCATGGTCATCAGGTCAGTATCTGAAGATGGGATCCACGCTGGGTGTCGCACACTGTGTCGCACACTACCTGCGTGCGACAAATGCAGATAGTTTTCACTGCCTGAATTTTTTGTTTATTAAGCCTACTAATTGGAGTTTCAGTGACCGAGTGGTCTAAGCGATTGCTTCTCCCACTAGAGGCGGTGGGTCAAGACACCTTCGCTCCGGATGTACTTTCCCCTCTTTCTGATGTAAATTCGTTCATGTGTTCTTTATAAGTATTCTGCACTGTAATAAAAAATATATCATGCGTAACGAAGGCAAGACACTCAGATTGTAGTCATCATCAAAATAAACCCGTGCAATAAGCACCAAATGAAAGAAAGTCGATTTTCATCTCTAACATGTTGAATTTGTTTTTGCTTTGATTCAAGGGACTGAGTTTCGCGATGTGTACTTTCTTGAGAGGCTTTTTTAGTTTTGCGAGAAAGATTTGACTGACGTCGTTTCCGATTTCGCGTCACATGAGTTATACAGGCTGTTTATATAGCTGTGTTGTGGTTGACTTAATTTCGCTCATTTTTGCCGAAGGTCATGCATATGTAGCTTTAAGCCGAGTTAAGTCCCTAGAAGGACTAATTATCAGTAGTTTAGACAACCGCAAGTTACTTAATAAACCTCACGATACAAACAAACTCTCTCAATGAAATGACAAGGGTGCGAAATGTACCGTCTTATAATCATAATAACTAAGTCAATGAAAAAATAACTAAAAAGTGTAAAATAAAAAATTATTAAATAAAAACAAAAACCCGACTGGGTCATTCCATGTCAAGTGATCCAAAGTTTTTTCCCTCACCTTTTTGTATTTCGTTGAAATTTGGCTCATCGATTGTACCCTTTGAGGTAATCAAAAGTCCAAATTTTTAGATTTTTATCTCTATTATTTTTTTATTTATGACACTTTGATTTTTCGAAAAACCCGCTTTTTTTCATGGATGATTGAACATAAAATGGACGATAACTCACCACCAAATATAGATAGAAAGATTTGGTAAAAAGCATTTTAAAGTACATTAGTTGCTGTTTAATGGGATATGTAACATGACTAATTTCAAAAAATTTTAGTTTTTAAAAAATAAAATTTAAATTTTAAATTTATATTTCTCAGAAAAGGTATAATGAATTTTTTAAAAAAAAATTCTCAAAAATTTATGTGTATTTTATCTTCATTTGTGCAAAGTTTCAAGTTGGGATCTTAATGAGATCATATTTTTATGAATTTTTAAATAAAATTTGACTTATGAAATAATGACATTTTTCAGATTCTAACTAGTTAAATATGGGATTATCTTACTGGGGATGGTCTAGTAAGTAGTAATTGATCATGACTATGCTTGAAATGAACTGACATGACTTTGTAGATTAGTACCCGCCCCCCCCCCCCTCCGCCACACAACCACTTTTTATCTTTTTTTTTCTTTCAAAACTGTATTCAAAAAAAAAAAAGCCGCCACGTAAGAGTTATAACCATAATAAACTGGGACGCACGCGGCTAAACATCAGCAGTGACAAAAGCTTATAAATGGGGGGGGGGGGTCATAAAAACTAAAAGTCATAAAAACTGAAGAGAACCACTCATTTGCAGCTTTTTTTCTTTCGGAAAGTGGGACGGTAGGGGGAGGGGGGGGGGCAATCTGAAATGAAACATAACAACATGGAAGGTTATGCTCAAATTAGCAAAATTTGTTTGATCTATAACTGCTTTTAATGTATGTATAAATAGATCTCGCTGCATTGCTCTCGTTTACAAGTGAAATTAAAAGAAAACTAGCATTAAAGAAAAGAAAAAACAGCTGCACTCCAAATGTTGTAGAAAGACAGTTAGTTTTATGCGGACAGACATATGACCTGATACTTAGATTTATTTTTAGTTTAGTGTAAAAAGAATGAAACAACACGGGGGGAAACACTCCTATTTTGCTGTGATCTTGGGGCAAACTATTTCTTTCCTCCATCCAAAATTGAAAGTTGGTGCAGGGGTAAGGAACGAAATGAATCATAACTTTCCTTATCAGATGGTGAAATAATCAAGTACACTTTGTGAAGTTCGGATTGAAAAAGAAACACTTGGTCTGAAAAAAAAGCATCAGGTGAAGCGTGATACTAGTATACTGTTAATCGTATGTGTGAGTGAGTGTGGGGGGGGGGGTAATGTACTTTGTCTTGCTTTAAAGAAGAACATTTAACAGCTTTTAATATGTTTTCTATTCATTTTGTTTTATTTTATTCATTTATTTATTTTTTACATAAATTTTGAAAATATATTTTTTGGAAATAGTTTTGGAAAAAAATAATAAAAGTGGTGGCCCGGGGGGGGGGGGGTCTTTTTCTTACTTTAAAGAAGAACATTTACCAATTTTTAATAATTTTACTATTCATTTTGGTTTTTTATTCATTTATTTATTTTTTACATTTTGAAAATAGTTTTGAAAAAAAAAAATAATAAAAGTGGTGGTGCGGGGGGGGGGGGGGGGCTTGAAAATTTACAAATTCATGTCAGCTCATTTCAAGCATAGTTATGATCAATTACTACTTACTAGACCATCCCCAGTGAGAGAACCCCATTTTTAACTAGTTAGAATCTAAAAAATGTCATTATTTCATAAGTCAAATTTTATTTAAAAATTCATAAAAATATGATCCCATTGAGATCCCAACTTGAAACTTTGCACAAATGAAGATAAAATACACAAAAATTTTTGAGAATTTTTTTTAAAAAATTCATTATACCTTTTTTGAGAAATTTAAATTTAAAATTTAAATTTCTCTTTAAAAAATTAATTTTTTTTAAAAATTAGTCATGTTGAATATCCCATTAAACAGCAACTAATGTACTTTAAAATGCTTTTTACCAAATCTTTCTATCTATATTTGGTGCTGAGTTATCGTCCATTTTATGTTCAAGCATCCATGAAAAAAAGCGGGTTTTTCGAAAAATCAAAGTGTCATAAATAAAAAAATAATAGAGATAAAAATCTAAAAATTTGGACTTTTGATTACCTCAAAGGGTACAAGCGATGAGCCAAATTTCAAAGAAATACAAAAGGGTGAGGGAAAAAATTTCCCAAATTTTGGATCACTTGACATGGAATGACCCGACTGCGTAAAAACCAAAAAAACTAAACAGAAAAATGTATAAGCCCAGTAGTTAGAATGTATTAAGTACTACTAAATAACTACACCGATAAATTAGTTTGATAACCGTACACACCATAAAACAAAGCATAAATTCAAAACAGAAGAGAAGGATCAACAGTCGTGCCCATTCAAATCTTACGGGGTTCTTGAATCAGAAAGGAATGGGCCCCGACTGTTGATCCTTCTATTCTGCTTTTCAATTTATGATTTGGTCTTATCTGTGTACGGTTATAAAACTATTTCAACGGTGTAGTTATTCAGTAGTACTTAATAACATTCTAAACTACTGGGCTTATACATTTTTCTTTTTAGCTTTTTTGGTTTTTACGCAGTCGGGGTTTTTGTTTTTATTTAATAATTTTTTTACTTTGTTGTATTTCATTTTGTTATGCAAAACTACTGTTGGACCTCAAGGAGTTTAAATCCTTTTTTACTTGTTGATTGCTTACGTAATGTAAAATAAATAATTTAAAATGTTTTCATTTCAAATCCTACAATTTTCATAATCATACAAATCAGTCTCAAATTACTGCATATCATTATAATTGAAAACCCTGCTGGTAACGAGAAGATTTCTTAGATAAAAGAAACCCTACAGATTTTTAAATTTCTGCTCATATTCTATCAGCGTATTTTGTGTCATTAATACATATTTTGGTAAAATTAAAAAATAAAAAATCACACATATTTTTAAGCTATATCCGGTTGGTTTTTGATCCATCTATAATTTGCGATAAGAATAATCAACTTAATTAAGTGTTACATAATTTAAGCCCCAAAAAAATGTGAATCTCTGGTCGCAAAAATCACGTCATTTTTTATTTTTATTTCATTCAAATATTGATGTAAAAGAATATTTTAAGTAGTTAACATTTCAATAGCTTTTTTAGTTTATTTTAAATTCGTCTGAAAAACTGAGAACAAACGAATCTTACTCAGTAGAAATTTTAACTTTTAAATTCCTTTTTGTGTTCGGTACATCACCCTGCTAATTCCAAGCTCATTTTCTAGGATCTTCGGAATTACGATCATCACTGTGTAATGGTATTTCATGACTCTTAACTTCATTTTCAAATGAAGCTTTTGTATCAGTTGTTGAATCAATATTTAGTACGCATCAATGTAAAATATTTCGTAGTTTACGCAGATACTTTTTCAATTCCCTTTCGTGTTCTTCATAACATTTAAATTTTTGTTATAAGACGTTATTAATTTTATATCTTTGTAATGAAAAAGTTGATATTTAAATTAAAAGCCTATTATTCAAATTATGAATATTTCATAACTACTGACTTTATCCTTTCGCTTACTTAGCGATTTCTTACGTAGCATGAACTCAGTAATTCAAAGTGTTCTCATTTTAATTCATACACAAAACTGTAATATTAATACACATTAATTTCAAATTATTACTTACGATAATTTGAAAGGAATCTCTGCTGGCTAAAGAAAGTGTTTATATGTAAAAAAGAAATAGTCAACACATTTTTAAACTTCTGTACTTATTTATTTCATTAACAAATTTTGGTTCATTAACAAATATTTTGTGAAAACGAAATTTTATAACTTTCCGGACATTTGAAAATTTTATCGAGTTTATTTTATACGAAAATATTTCTTCTCATTTTAATGAATTTTGAATTCTTTCTAAGACTAAGTTAATAATTGGCATAAAAATACTAGATGGTGGTGGCCTCTTTCTTAATCAATGAAAAAACAATTACCATGTCTGAATTCAAAAATAAAAGTTTTCATTTTTATTTGTAAATAAAGTTATAAGTCATGAAATACTATTACACAGTAGTGATGATCGTAATTTCGAAGATTGTAGGAAATGGGCTTTGGAATTAGGAGGTCGGTGTACCGAAGATGAAAAGGAACTCTTGATCGTCAAAAATAAAACTTCGCTTGTTTTCAGTTTTGAAGAAAAAGTTAAAATAAACTATTTAAAGCGATGAAATGATTTAAGCTAGATTAAATAATTTTTTACATGGATATGTGAAAGAAATAAAAAAAATCTACATGGTTTTCAGAACCAGTTTCATGTTTTTTTTTTTTTTTCTCGAATTATGTCGGATAAGTTCATTTTTCTGACCGCAAATTATAGATTGGTCAAAAACCAACCGCATATAACTTAAATATATCTGTGAAATTAAAAAAAATAATTTCACCAAAATGTGCTTTGATGGCCCAAAATATGCTGACTGAATAAGTGCAGAAATTTTTAAAAATGTCGTCTTTTTATGAATTATTTTTTCAATTTAAAATCTCTTCGTTACCAGCAAGGTTTTCTCCCCAATTATAATAATAATCAGTAAATTTAGACTCATTTATGTGATTTTAAAGATTACAGGAATGAAAATAAAAACTTTTTAAATAACTTATTCTACTTATGTAAGCATCACCAAGTGAGGGCTAAAGTCAGTAATTATAAAATATTGGATTTTTTAACTGTCAGTGATTTTATCACATAGAAATAAATATCTTAAAATTTCTTGTTTTCAAAATAAACTGAAAAAGCTATTGAACAGTTAACTACTTGAAATAATTTTTTCCATCGATATTTGAATGAAATGAAAAAAAAAATGTCGTGGTTTTTTGGGACCAGAGATTCATGTTTTTTTTTTTTTTTTTTTTTTTTTTAAAGCTTGAATCATGTAACTGTTAATTAAGTTGATTATTCTTATCACAAATTATAGATGGATCAAAAACCAACCGGATGTAGCTTTAAAATATGTGTGATTTTTTTTTTTTTTTAATTTTACCAAAATATGTTTTAATGACACAAAATACGCTCATGGATTATGTGCAGAAATTTAAAAATCTGTTGTTTTTTTTTTCACTGTCAGTGATTTCATTACATAGAAATATCTTAAAATTTCTTGTTTTTAATATAAACTAAAAAAGCGCTATTGCACTGTTAACTACTTAAAATATTTTTTTTCCATCGATGTTTGAATGAAATGAAAAAAAAAAATGACGTGATTTTTGGGACCAGAGATTCAAGTTTTTTTTTTTTTTGGCTTGAATCATGTAACGGTTAATTAAGTTGATTATTCCTATCACAAATTATAGATGGATCAAAAACCAACCGGATCTAGCTTAAAAATATGTGTGATTTTTTTTTTTAATATTACCAAAATATGTTTTAATGACACAAAATACGCTCATGGATTATGTGCAAAAGTTTAAAAATCTGTTTTTTTTTTTTTTTTTTTTTTTTTTTTTTTTTTCCCCACTGTTAGTGATTTCAATACATAGAAATATCTTAAACTTTCTCGTTTTTAATATGAACTGAAAAAGCTATTGAACTGTTAACTACTTAAAATAATTTTTTACATTGATATTTGAATGAAAGGGGGAAACACTGACGTGTTTTTTTTGGGACCAGAGATTTAGTTTTTTTTTTTGGCTCTAATTATGTAACGGTTCATTAAGTTGATTATTCTTACCGCAAATTATAGACGAATCAAAAACCAACCGAATATAGCTTAAAACTGTATGTGATTTTTTTTTTTAATTTTACCAAAATATGTATTAATGACACAAAATACGCTGATGGATTATGTGCAGAAATTTAAAAATCTGTTGGTTTTTTTTATATAGGAAATCTTCTTGTTACCAGCAGGGTTTTCAATTATAATGATATGCAGTAATTTGAGACTGATTATTATGATTATTAAAATTGTAAGAATTAAAATGAAAACATTTTAAATTACTTATTTTACATTATGTAAGCAATCAACAAGTAAGGACTTACGTCAATAATGGGGTTATTTACTTCAGACCATACTTTTTGTCACTAAAATTGATAGAATAAGCAAAAATAAAATAAAATAACATGGACCCAGAAAAATGCTTTCATTCTCCCGACAGTTATTTTTCAATTAATTTTTTAAAATGTCCGATTTTTCAAACAAGGCGTGGTCTTGATGACGTCACAAATGATGCACTTTGCCGCACCTTTCTACCGCGAATCCACGTTATGATAATCTAGAAACGAATTTAAATATTTTAAATCGCTTGCTATCAACCATATCGTTGCCAATACACGCGAGTAAAGATGCAAATTAAATATTTTGCTCTGTGAATGGCAACACAGAATGGCATTTCATCATTTGTGATGTCATCGGACAGAAGCATAAACTTTGAAAGCGCGAAATTTAAGTAATTTTTTAAAAATATTAAACTTAAACAAAATATTTTTAAAATGGTCAGATCTTATGTTTTTAAGCATGCTCTTTCAAAAAAAAAAAATACTTATAAAATTTTGGAAACAACCCCATTGCAACAATAAGAAAGATAATTCTTAACAGACTGTCGTCTGCGTATTTCGCATGATTTTAATTGCTGGAAAATGACCAAAAAATCGCGATGATTTAAACCATAGACTAATAATAAGAGTAGACCGAGCTTTCTCATTCTTGCTGATGAAGAAAATTGGTTCATAGATGTATCATGTGACTAGTGGAAGGGCTTGGCGAAGACTTTGGCAGCATGGTTGCTAGATGGCAGCATTATCTATAGTTTGGCACTCGACATGTATTTTAAGACAATGTGTTTTCATTAAAAAAAACTTCCAGGTGCAGAGATTGAACTGTTTTTCTTTTAGTTATGCATTATTTTGACATTAGTAATAGTTTTTGATCAGTTTTCGGTAACTTTTATTTCATTTGGAGCTGTCAGCGTTGGCGTGAACGAAATGGCTTAAACGTTTTGCGTTAACGCAAAAATGTACTAATCGGTATCTTAAATTGAAACTGTAGGTAAAAATCTTACCGTTTGCTGATTCTTCTTGGTCGCTTGCATCTTTTATTGCTTAGAGAGTTATTGAAATTGACTAAAGAAAATGCACAATACTATCTAAACGAAAAACTCACTATATTAACAAAATATTTACAACTTAGAATAACAAATTTACAAATCGGACTCCATAAAAGATCATTCTTCTATGTTCCATAAATTCTATTTATTTTATTTCGCGGTGGCGTTGATCGTCTGCTACGATTAACGCCCGCTGTTGCTAGGATATCCACCAGTCACATGGTTTGGTTTATGAGCAGCAAAAGGGTTGCCATAGCTCGGTCTACTCTTATTATTAGTCTATGATTTAAACTTTTTAACTGTTGTCATCTCGTGTTTGCTAACAAATAAATGTTTGTAATTATTTTAAGCAAGGGTTTTAAAATAATTTTCAATTTTCATTCTTTGCTTTGCTTTTGAGATAAATCGGAAATTGGAATGGTCGTCAAGTTTTGGCGTGTGTAATTTTGTTTTTGTTGGGAATATTGCTTCCTTGTCAAGCATGGGGAGGGATTAGAATTATAAGAAAGACATAGAAGAAAGTTTCGTGATGGCCACAACATACTGGTTTTGATATGATGTATTTATTTGTTTGAACTTATTAATTTTAATTATTGAACAATCACATTGCTTACTGTTCTCACTTGGCGGTTTTGATGTCTTATGATTTTTTTTCCCTCGCCACCCTTTGCAGCACCACCGTCGACCGGAACCTCTCGATGCTGCTCCTCTAGCGAAAACCGTCTCCAGGTTGCGTTCATATCCTACATACACACGCATACAGTGGCTCCCAAAAGTGTTCGTACACTTTGAAATTTTTCAGTAAAATCGAAATAACTCAAAACTGAATTCGAATATGAAGTCCAATATTTTTTCACATTATTCCTATGTCATTCTAAATAAAACCCTGTAGTTTTTTCAAAATATTAACGGATCTTCTTTTTGAAATGGATCAAAATACGAAGAGACAGAGAAATAATACGCCACAAAAGTCCTCGTACACCCAAATATTTTCGAATAAATTCATGACTAAAGTTTATCATATGTCGTTTTTTTATTATTTTTGCATTATATTGACCCTTCAAAGTCATTTGGCTTTAATGTTTTGTTTATTTATTCCATAATATTGTGCTTATTACTTTAAAATGGCTGGTATTCGTAAAAAAAACATAAACACCATTCGAAATTTTATTTTTTTCCCTCTTACTAGTGGTAAATTGGTTTGAAATGTCTCTAAATTAGTTAATTTATTCCGTTCTATAGTAAAGTACTTGATAAAATGCTTTAAAGAAAATAATCGGACCGAAAACAAGGTAAGAAAAGGTCACCTGGCAAAGTTAACAAACCGTGATCAGAGGTTTACAGTTAAAAAAATTATGAAAAATACACATTTGAGTGCTGAAAAAGTTTCTGCAGAATTAAATGAAAATTTTTACACTTAATTTTCACCTAAAATTGTTCGCCAAGTTCTCTGATTACCTGGATAAAATGGGACCTCTTCCCGCAGAAATTTTCTTAGCCGTGCGAAAAACAGAAAGCTTACACTTTCCGTCGTAATATCAATGATAAATAAGCTCAAAACGTTTTGGAACAACGTCTTACTTACAAATAAAAATGAACTCGATATTTTTGGTTAAATTGTTGTATAATTGTAATAGAAGAAAAAATGAGGAATTTAATCTTAAGAACTTAGTTGGATCAGTTAATCAGAACGGTGAAGGTGTTCTTGTGTGAGGGTGCATTATAGCATCAGAACTTGGAAGTTTGGAATTTTTTGATGAAATAATGAATCATGCTGTTTATTTAAACATATTGAAAAACGATTTTAAACTATCAGCCCAAAATTTGGTAAGCGGAAACAACTTTGCTTTTTATCAAGATAACGATAAGAAGCACACATTTGCTTTTGGTGCCTCAAAAATTGTCCTTAAGCTTAGAAATATCTCCTCAGTCGCCAGATTTAAACTTAATCGAACATATTTGGAGATATCTGGTAGCTAGATTACGAAAATACACCATTGAAACGAAAAGCGAACTAGAAACAGTAAAACTCGAAGTGCGGCTGAACACTTACTCAGAAATTGCACAAAAAAAGAAAGAAAAAACAATGAAATCTATTCCCAGACGTTTAAAAGCTGTTGTTGATACTGCATGATATTCTACTAAATAATAACTTTGTAAAATGTTAGATTATTTACTAATTTTTTGACATTTTTTCAAAGTGTACGAAGACTTTTGTGGGATAAAATTTCCGGCACTTTTTAGTTTTTGATTTTTTAAAAATTATGTTTTAATGGTTTATTAAAAACTTTCATGTAGTTTTGTTAAAAATGTATCATAAATCTTGTAATAAAATAGCTATTCCGAAATATTAATTCTAACCAATGGATAATGGCCTATTTCATTGAAAGTCGTAGTTGTACGAACACTTTTGGGAACCACTGTACATACACACACACACCGACATACACACACACTCATGCTTACACATAGACACAAACACACACATACCCTCACACTCACGCCTACATACACACAACCACACACCCCTACGTACACACACATACAAACACTCGTGATTGAGTAAAATATAATTTGAATTCAAGATGTAAAAATTCAAATTAATTTATTCTTTTTTTCCTTTTTTTCTGAAAGCGGCTAAAGATTTTTTTTTTTAATGGAATAAAATGTATTTGCTTGCTTGTTTGAAAGGTGCTGCTACTTTATTTGTTCGTTTATTTATTTTTTACGCATCTAATTCTTTAAAGGAGCGAGGCATATTTTATTTCTCGAAATCGGCTTAGAACAGTTTAAAAAATATGGTATAAATAATTTGCGATTTTAGGTAATTTTGAGAATTTTGATCAGATTTTAGAAACTGAATATTGGTATAAGGGAAAGTAGGCTCGATTAGTTCAGGACGGAACTTCTTGTTTGCAAGTGTTGTTTAGTGTCTCCTGCAGACGACGTCGACGTCAGGATTGAGAAGTTTTTGCTTGAAAGACATCCGTGTCGCCTTGTTGTGATACCTTATTTGCTTAATAATGCAACATTTTCACAAATTTGTTTACTTTGAATGCTTTATTTTTTCAGGTACGATGTAGTATTCACTAATTGGCTTTTGATGTATTTAACCGATAAGGAGTGCATTTCTCTTCTTCAAAAGATTTTAACTTGGTTGGATGATGGTGGATGTTTATTTTTTAGAGAGTCCTGTTTTCATTCATCAGGTATGAATAACAAACAAACGTTTTGTGTGGCGTAAATGAACTACTCTTAATTATGAAAAATGTTTGCGTGTTGTAGGTTGGTTGGTTTAGTTGGTTTTAAACTCGCAAGAGCCCTTGGAGGTTATACTGCACTAAACTACACTTTATTTTGTATTATTTATTTTTCACTGAGGTATGAAGTAAACGTATTTTGAAATAAAAGATCCAAAGTAGTTCAATATAAAAAGCCATGAAAAACAAGTAAACAAAGTAATTAATTAAGAAAAAAAAGGTTGAAACAATATATTGACAACAAACCTTGATAAGAAGATAAGGACAAAACCACATAATAACGAGAAAATCACTAAATAAAAAAAGGAGAAACCAATCTCCTGGAAGAAGGAGAACAAATTGGGGTGGGATGAGTCCCCCAGCAACTCCTTCAAAGATTTAAAACGTGTTTGATTGAAATTTGAACAGTTACTTAAAATATGTAACACTGTCTGATTGACATTACATGTGTCGCATATTGGAGCTGGTTTGCGGCATAAGAGGTATTTATGGGTGAATCTGGTATGACCAATGCGAAGACGAGCTATTGAAACTTTTTCTTGACTGCAATGATCTGAAACCTTTCGTCGAGGGTTGGATCGAGTGCTTTTTTTGAGCAATTACGATTGCTAATTGTTTTCATTTGACCATTCTTGATGTCCGGTTCCTTTTTCAATCCCACCGCCCTCTGCAGGCGCAGCTCCGGCGCGACTCCTCTGGTCCTGAGCACTGTCTCCCGGGCGTCCATGTCATAGATACACGCGCACTCATACACACTCACACACATAGACACACGCGCCTTTACACTCATACACACACGCCAACGTATACACACAAAGGTCTACACCTACACATACACAACTATACTCACGTAACCGCCCAAGAAGAGGGACGTTTCTAGAAACAAGCGAGTGGGGTAGTAACCAATGAGAAGGGTTCTGTTGCAACTCGTGGTTGCGAAAAACATAATTTGAATTCAAAATTTCAGAACTCAAATTATTTGGATTTTTTTTTTTTTTGGTTTCTGAATTCCGTGTCCTCTGCTAATGCGTGTTGAAACATTCAGAAATGGCGTTTTTAGCCTACTTTGCCAGTAAAAGTCAGAAAAAGAAGAAAAAAGCATGAAAGAAGGCTTAATGCATCTTAAAAATATCGCGAAAAACAAAAAAAAGTCAAAAATAAATAAAATAATTAAATAAATTTCGAAAAATTAAAAATTGGAAAGTAGGGTATTGAGATGGGGAAAAATGTCTGTCGGTCTGTCTGTCTGTCCCCCCCTAATAACTTTTGAATGAATAGTCCGATTCGAACAAACTTTTTTTTGTTCGAAAGATCTCGGCAAGGACACCTCATTCCCATATTTCACTTTTTGATTTGAACTATTTTTTGTTCAATTTTGAACAATTCAAAAAAACTTAACATTAGCGCCTACGGGGAAATTCGAGGCAATTCCGAACTGTGAGGCGAATTTGCTTCAAACAAACTTTGTAGGAAAAAGCTTTTGATGAAAAATTTGTATATAAAATATCTTTTTGATTTGAACAATTTTCCGTTCAATTTTGAACAGTTCAAATCCCTTAACATTAGCGCCTACGGGGAAACTGAAAGTCAATGTAGATTCCGTACTTGAAGGCGGATTTACTTCAAACAAATTTTGTTGGAAATAGCTCTTGACGCCAAATTCCAGACTCCGACTCCGAGAATTTAGAGGCACCTGACTCCGACTCCGATTCCTGTGCCCGACTATTAATTGGACTCCGACTCCCCGACTTCAACTCTGACTTCGTAGCTTTGGCAAAAATTTATGCACGGAGGACAAATGACTAACTCCGATTCTTGGATATTCGACTCAGACTCCTTTATCTCAAAATGAGATTGACTCCGACTCCGACTCCGCAGCTATGGTTTTAACTGTGAAATACTTATTGTTGATATGACTTGTTTTTATTTTCACGCTAAAGTTTAAATTTAGGTATTCAGTTATCGGCGAATAAACTCGAAGTCATTTATATTTCTACATAAAGATATGCGCAGACGGTTTTTTTTTTTTTGAAAAAGAAAATTTTTTCTTTAAGTTCACATTTAATTGTTTTTTTTTTTTTTTTTTTGTTTTAGTAAGTGCATTAATTCATTTTAAAAAATGTTTTTGGGTTAGGGCAAAAAGAAACGATTTTTTTTTGATACTAGGGGGCTATCGCCCCCTGCTCGCTATCGCTCGCCAACCCCCGGAACTGCTTACGCAGTTCCCTGTGGATCGCTTCGCGATCCATGCTCGCTTCGCTCGCTCGCTGTATGCCAATACATTAGCCTAGCTAAAATTTTCCGTAAAAATTAAAGTTGGTAATTGCATTTAGGTCACCATCCATTTAACCAATATGAAAATTACGTTCATAATGTTAATTTGTCTGCTTTAGCCAGATTTTCGACAGTTTAACTTTGCTGTATGTAAGATGACTGCCTTGGCAATGTGCACAACTTTACCATTATAGATACAAAAGTGTCTGTCATTGCTTTGGAGAGATTGCACTTCTACCTGTTGGTCCGCGGAAGGTATTTTATTTCCCTTCTACCACCCATTGGAAAACCAATGAAGGCATTCCCCTATCCGCCACCTGGGGACGCGCCCTCTAGGGGTTACAGGCTCCCCCGAGGGATGTATTTACATTATTTACACTCTTATATATATTTACATATTTACACTCTTATATATTCTAATCTGAGAAAACTTCCTCATATACACAATTAAAAATGTCCCGTTTGGGAGCCACAACTGACACTGCTTCAAAAGATCTTGTTCTTGATAATGCCACATAGAGCTGGCCATGACTAAAAACAGGCTCAGAGAGCACCAAACATATTTTCTCAAACGTTTGTCCTTCTTGTTGTTATTCTGAATCCTTGCCACGTCACGAACAAAAAATGGTTTAACTAAAAACGCGAAAACTCGCCAAGGCTACTTTGCTTGCACAATACTAAAACTACTATAACCCTAAACAAATTTGGCGAAACCTTTCAGCTGAGAATAAAAGGAATAAAGTAAATTCTTTCTCGGTTATTCATTTTGAACTGAACTGTCGTACTGAAGCAGAGAATAGACGACGCTCAAAGCGCCTACGCGTTCAAAACAACATTGCCGATGAACATGATTGTGGAGCAATGTGTGAAGAATGCGAATTTTGTGGTGCTCTTTATTGGCAGAAAGAGCGTAATACTGCAAATAAATATACTAAATGTTGCCATGACGGAAAGGTGCGGTTACCGGCATTGTGTGACGCACCTGATCTGTTGAAGGAACTGCTGACTGAAAATTCCCCAGCCGCTAAAAATTATCGGCAGCGAATCAGAGAATACAACTCTAGAAATGGCTCGTCTTAAATTGGATTCAAGAACGGTTTCCTGCCTTCTTTGAGCTTTTCTTTGCTGATTAAGGTTGAAATGGGCCACAGCCCGACTCAAACTCATCTCAAAAAAAAAAAAAGTTCGTTGAGTATTCTGTGATTCAAGATTTCAAAACAACGTAGAAGTTTGTTTACATGATTTATCGGCGAAGTGTTGCCAACAGAGGTTTAGAAATTCACCCCTTCATTTGCCGGCACGTAAGAGAATTATATATATAGATGATGTATTTATTTTAATGAGCTTATTAATTTTTCGTTTTGAAAGCTATTAAAGATTTTTTGTAATGTAAAAAAGTGTATTAACTGCTTTGTTTAAAAAGTTGCTGCTATTTTATTTGTTCGTTTTTTTTTCTTTACGCATCTAATTTTTTTAGATAAGTGAGGAATATTTTATTCGTAGAAATCAGCTTAAAGTATTTTAAAAATATGTTTGAAAAAATTTGCGATTTTAGCTATTTTTGAGAATATTGATCAGGTACTAGAAAGTAATATGGGTATACGGGAAAGTAGGCTCGTCTAGTTCTAGACAGAACTTCTTGTTAATTTCATCGAAAGGAACACTATCATCGATCAGGATGCTCGCAGCTCTTGCAGCTAAATCAACTGCCTCTTTGCCTGCAATGTCCACATGACCGGCGATCTAGCAAAAGAGAACTTGAAAATTATTTTGCAGAAGTCTTTTGCATAAATGATAGGAGTGAATGACTATAAGGTGGCTATTATTATTGCAGTGAGAAATGGCTTCCACTATGAACTCTTACAGACAGACAGTATGTGTCACACATTTCTTGTGGTTCGATTGGGCAATTGATTGTAGAAATGTGAATATAGCTTTTATTTCTGAGGTAAATACTGAGCAAGTTGGGTTTAATTTTTCTGTGGTAACTTGACAATTAATTATTGTAGAAAAGCCAACGTGATCGCTAGCTTTTGATCCGTCAATGAAAATGTCTTCATTTTCAGAATATTTGCTTTTAATATTATTAATGATTTATTGGTAAACTGCATTGCAGGTAGTTTCTTCGGGGGATTTATAGAAGTCTTTGATTTAAATAGCAATTACTTCACACCATAGTTCAATCGGTTCTCGAGTGTTGACAGTATTGAAATCAAATAGTAGCAGAATTGATAGCGCACTGCAAATAATCAAACACTTTTTTTCACATGGAAACTTGTCTCCTTTTTGAGAACACTTATTTTGGAATATTTATTAGAACCGTTGTGAGAACACAGACACTGGTCCCCTTTTTTAAAACACTTCTTTTTGGTCAATTTGCAAAACACTTCTAGAAACACAGTTTGGAACACATATTTAGTTTAGCTCCTTTTTTAGCGCACTTGTTAAGCATTTATAGGATCGCGTTAAAGGCACGCTTTTGAACACTTACACCGAACATTTTGTGGCGCACGTTAAGGTACAATTTTTAGAACATGTTTTAGAACAGTTATTTTTCACCAATATCCTCCCTGAATACCTGCTGCACAGGTATAAAAGAAGCGTTTAGAAAGAATAAATCTGCACTTAATTCGCATATTTTGAGACTGCAGGCTGAGGATGGTTAAGGCGTTGTATGAATCTAATTTAATCAGCATAGCTACTGCGAAAATTTAAAATACAAAGATATTTCAAAAAACAATTGAAAATTTGTCGGACTCCGACTCTATGACTCCGACTATTACTCCGTAGCTGTGGCAAAACATTATATACGGAGGGAAAATGACTGACTCCGACTCTTGGAAATTTAAAGGCTTTGACTCCAACTCCGACTCCTTTATCTCAAAACAAGTCCAACTCCGAATTCGCAATCATTGGCGCAGTTGCTGACATTTTAGGGAAAATGACCGATTCCGATTCAGAGTCTTTGAATTAAAAACCTTCGACTCCTGAATCTGACTCTTTTCCCCCAAAATGAGATTGACTCCAACTCCGACTCCGCAGCCATGGTATTTGCTTTGAAATAACTATTGCTGACATGATTTGTTTCTATTTTCACGCTAAAGTTTTAATTTATATATTCAGTACTTGGCGGAGAAATTTCGAGACCTTTATATTTCTACATAAAGAAATCCGCAAACGATTTATTTATTTATTTATTTATTTATTTTGGTAATGAAAATGATTTCCTTAAAGTTGGCATTTTGTTGTTTATTAATTTTTTTAATTATTTTTTTTAACAGGGAAAAACAAACGATTTTTTTTTTTTTTTTTTGACATAATGTATTTATTTTGATAAGCTTATTATTTCTCATTCTTTTTTTTGAAAGCGATTAAAGATCGTTTTTAATATAAAAGAAAATATTAGCTGCTTTGTTTAAAAGGTGCTAACTAATTTATTTGTTCGTTTATTTATTTTTTACGCATCTATTTCTTCAGATGAATAAAGCATATTTTATTAGGAGAAATCAAGTTAAAATGTTAAAAAGTTAAGTTTGAAATAATTTGCAATTTCAGCTAATTTTGAGAATATTGATCAGATACTAGAAAGTCGATATTGGTATACGGGAAAAAAGGCTCGTTTAGTTTTGGACAGAACTTCTTGTTAAACAGAAAGAAGTGCTTATAAGCCGCAAAAATTAATGTGGTATAACAGACGCAGGAGAATCAAGTTTTTGTATGCTACAGTAACCACAATGCGTGGTAATACCCGCAGTGATGTCAAGTGAACAGGGTCCGTTTCACGACTACCTCCACAATTAAAGAGCGACATTATTTATGCACAACGATTAACGCTATTCCAAAACTTAAAAAAAAAAAAAAAAAAAAAAAAAAAACCTGCCTAGACTGTTGCAAGATGTTTGTATCGCAAAAACTACTCCCAATCTTTCCGTACGATTCGGCACATCTTTTTCTGAAGAGGGGTCGTAGTAAAATAATATCAAGGGATTAACAGTTTTATTGAAATGTGTAACGTATCATTTATGCTCTTGCTATTGTTAACATAAAGCCAAAAGCTAACATTTTAGTAGAAATCTTCGTAATGTAAAAAAAAAAAACGAAATACATTCGGTTCCTCCATAGCTTTTGGCCGAAATTGAGACCCAAAAGAAAACTGGTGTCAAAATAAAATTATAAATTTCATTCAGAGAAGTATCCACCATTGGCAGAAATGTACTTTGTTCGACGGATTTTGAGCGAAAAATGCCATAGTGGCAGAAGATAGCATCACATTTGTCGATGAAATCACGAATCCCCTGACTCTCAATATCCTGGTCCGGGAGCTGTTCGCACCTCACAAACCTGTCCAATTGCATTAATATTTGATAATCAGTCATAGCCAAGTCTAAGGAAGAAGGTGGGTGCGACATACCCAACGAATAACCCAACAAATGGAACTTTTGGGTTCCTCCAACTGAGGCATCAGTTTAAACACCATCTTGCAAGAGTGTGGGAACTGATCTATTCACAAGTGCTAGTTGTTTTATTTGATATTTTCTGTGGTATTCATCCAAAATACGACAGAATACTTCCGTATGAACGGTCTGAATCCCTGGGAGTAGTTCATAATGGATCACGGTCTTGATTGTTCACTAACAGAGACGAAAATAATCTATAAATGGTTTGGTTTGAGAATCTGTTTCTTCGGGTCCCATTTATGAAGCTACTGTTATTTGAGCTTGCGACGATAGTATCACACCTATTTTTCGTCCACGGAATGATGCGACGCAAGAATGGGTCTCTAGTCTCGCTTTCCTGTAAAGATGAACGCGTCTCCAGCCTGCGTAAAGTTACGTCCCCGTTTGCCAATGTGCTAACAGTGTTCTGGGCTTTTCTGAGCGTGAATTGTCCCAAGATGTCAGGATATCGTCTGTGGTGCTGCAGAGGTTCCCCATCCCAACTGCTGGACCGTTGACGTTTATCGGATCTCTACTGTCGTAAACGGCACCAGATCACACAGCACAAGTCGTCCGGCTCCACGCTTCGTGTCAAGTTTCATAACTGTGCGAAGCAGCTGGGAACTGCTCATCTGTTGTGCCCGCAACCCTATGCTTTGTTGACGTTGGTCACTGTTGCTGACGACGAATTTCCAAACCGGAATTCGGGAGGAAGCCCAATCCTTGCTGGGTATTGCTCCATCAAGTCTTTTACGCTTTGGAGCTTTCAGGATGGACGCTTTCACACTCACCACATTTTTCAGCGTTGTAACGGTCTGAGGTCGGTCAGGAGTTTTCCTTTTCAGTTCAGTACCTGAGGTTGTAAAGTTTGATACTCAAGCATGCATTTTTTGCTATATGGAACAGAACTAGATCAGCCACACTGAATCTGAACGCGAAATTCCTGCTGAGTAGTAATCTCCATTACAAATATGATCCTCCACAACGCAAGACGATGCTTTCTGAGCCATGTCATTGTTAGTACTAAAAATTGCACGTATACCACTATCTGCTGATACCACTTCCACCGCCGTATCCCCACCACAACCAACACATAGCTCTCTCCGAATACGGAAGGTTGATATGCTTGACCCTGTGCTAAGCGATCTACGATTACGTCACGCTGAGGTAAGAGGCTATTCGCAATATCCTAGTACAACGCAAATCTGCATGTGAATTCTCTCATAGATCGCTTATTTCACTAACGTGCGCTACAATTGATGAATCTAACGTAGCGCGCATCATGTGAACATGAACTTAACAGTTACAACACTTGGCTACACTGGAGTAATAATGGGGTGATCTGTTTCAAACAATGAAATGGCTAGCAGAAAAGCACATGAGATGGATGGGCAGTGCAAAATAGGCACGGCAGACGCTACATTTCGTGTGCATAGTTGTGGATTTCAAAAAAAGTTAACATTTTAGACTTTGATTAACACGTATTTTACACAGGTGGATTATAGTTTTTTACTGTTAATAAATCATCTAATATTGTTACATATTGTTTGTTTCATGTGCAACGAAAATAATAATTCCGTAAATTAGTGATCTTCAACCCACGTCCCTCTGGGCATATTTCAATGGCCCACTAAACGATTCCGTTTCAATATGACTTTTTCCATACTAGCCATTGCTTTAATAGCCACTAGTATTGTTTTGATATCCAGAAGATAAAAGAACAAAACGTTCAGAAAGTTGCATCATTTTCTTGATTTTTAAATGTTGTCAAACTTTTATTAAAAAAAAAGACAGCATTATAAAATGGCGTTCAGTTAACCATTAAACGTAGTTCGAAGTAGAGATGTAGCGTCAAGAGCTTCAATGTGATTGTGATTTACCGGAGAAATTCAAAAACTTTGGACATTAGGAATTTCACTCATTGTATGTTGAAAAAGATCAATTTCGAACAATCAAATCTATTCTAAAAAAAACGAAGAGTCAAAAGTGAGGAATCATGCTTCTTGCACCCATACGGCGAACACCTTTCGAATTGCTTCATCACTCATAAAAACCCCCAATGTTGACAGAGTCTCAGTATTTCTTTCTTTTTTAAAATCATCTTTCGCTATCTCAAGTATCCAACACATTGAATATTGAATTTTACTGCAATTTTCTAACTAAATGAAAAATTTGTCTCTTTCAAACTGAAAGGAAATATACATATACCTGTATGATCAATATCAATGCTGCCCGCAAACTGTTTCATGATAAAAATTCGGCCCTTTGTTAAAATGAGGTTAAAGAGCACAGATGCAATAACTATTGAGTGAAAATAAAATTTCTTTATCAGGAAACATGAGTCGATCAAGCAATCCGACATTCTATCGAACACCTGCAGACTACGCGAGTCTCATCGAAGCTGTGTGGATGTCCAACAGTGACTCTCTGCTGGAACCGTCGCCAGAGGGATGTGGATACAAACTCCTCAGCGTTGGCTCCCTGAAGTCTTACATAAAGGTAATAATGTTGCATTTGGAATATGCGTGCTGTGAGACATTCGGTTGTGGGGAGTTTGGCACATGAATATGTAATAAAAATACATTGCTCAAAAGTGAGATTGCAATACCAAGTTGTCAGAAATGAAAAGTGACTACAAAATGATCATTTATTACTGGGAAAATCGAAAGTGAATGGAGGTTTTAGTACTCCGTTGAGCCACCTCTAGCGTGGCGATACAGGCTAGTTGATGCATAACAGTCATGTACGATCTCATATCGCAGTTACCTTAAACGGGCAACTAATCCGGCCAAACTCATAGGAAGTCCCCTGACACCCTTACTATGTTTGACCGAGCATTTTCCTGTTAAAAATAATGGGAGCCCCATTACGTTTGATTGTCATGGTGGTGTGAATCAGGGAGGGGTGATCATATCTTAATATATAAAAATCTTCTGTGCGGACGTTTGTCACCATAAGGCTTTTAAACGGATGGACCGATTTTGATCAATTTTTTTGTGTGTGATTAGGTTGTGGCAAGCATGGTTTCGAAGCGCGATGGAACGAATCGGAAACGTTTTTGTTAATTATTTAATTAATTTAAACATTGTACGGCTATATCTCCCAAATCCTTATATATTATTTCTGTAACCTGTTTTTGGTTTCTACGCCAAATTTCCATCAATTCTTGATCGATTTCTTTGATTTACGGCTTATTTTATAGCTTATGGTGCTGGCTACTGACGAAAAATAGACACAAGGTCTGAAAATTGTTTCTTTTAGCCGAAAAGCCTGTTTTAAAGAACCAGAATAAGGTTTTCGGTCAAACTTATAACTTTAATTTGCGCTATGACCGACAGAGCTGAGTAACTTGATCGGCAGAGCGTTCTCTTCGTAACCAGGAGATTACGTGTTCGGGCCCACGTCCGAACAATCTGCAACAAAAAAATTAGAGAAATATCGCGCACTAGTCGACCCGTGCGGAACTCCGCACTATGCTTCGAATCGTTTCATAAGGCATTTCGCTTTTGTAAAAATTTCAAAGGAAGAACATTATGAAGAAGAACTGAAAAAAAGTAAGCGCAGAAGAGAAGGCATGTAATTTAAAGACATCAGTAACAAAACCTCGTTAAACACAACGCTGTGATAATTTGATCATCGCTCACCTTTTGGCCGTACATATTTTCAATGCAAACATAAATATCATTAAAAGTGGCTGAGTAGTGACTCGTGAAAAAGCAATATTTGTGCATGTGAAAAAACAGGTTGTGGCAAATAGAGTCCTGCCCATGTGAGCATCTTACAGGAAAAAAAGAAACATTAAAGAGATATTTATTGGCACGGATTCGAACTGGCGCCATTCTGATTAACAGCTCGACACCCCAACAAACCTAGCAATTGCGCCTTCCTTTTCGAAAACTATTCATTAAAGGCATGCGTGGTAAAAAAACAGCGAAAAAGCTTTTTGCCAAAAAAAAAAAAATAATAATAATAATAATAATAAGATCATGCTTCTATATTTTGTCATTAACCAGCATGATACGATTTGAAATTATTCGTAAAGCGTGGAATTTGATTAAAGAATGACGAAGATCTCACGTAGCGATTGAAATAAGCATTCTAGAGAAGTAATAATTTAGATTGAAAATAAGTGTTTTTATCTTTGAATATTGAACTATTTCACATGAAGATTGCTTTAACCGTTACGGCTTAAACGCCCGCACATGTTCCTCTTTTAATCGAACACTTAAAATTCAAAACCAAAACCAGTTGAACTGAGTCCGTTTTTTAAGTGTAATTTTTCGAACGTAGACGAAATGTATTTTTTTTTACAGTAGAAAGCAGAGGAGTAAAAAATGAATTCTTGCTAATGAAGTTGATAATAATTTTAATGCTTTATATCGTATTTGCGCGAATAAAAAATTAAAGGTTTACTGGGTGAAACTCGTAGTTTTAATTTGGCGTAGTATTTTTTCATTTGTACAAAAGGTTGAACACTGCTATTAGAAAAATCAACATTTCAACATACAATGAAAATGTTTTTCTGCACAAAAAAGATTTTCTATAGGTAAATATAATACTTTTTTATGATTATATTATGCTGAGTGATCTGGATGTAGTCAGAGCTTAAAAAAAAGGAAGAACACCCTTCGATTAACAGTCAACTTATCTGAATAATAACTGTAGCTTGCATAAAGGAGTAGAAACACCAAGTAGCATTCCCACTGCATTTATTTTATTACGTGTGTATGTTATGAGTACATGTAATGCGTAATACTAATATACATTCGATATTATGTCGGGCAGCCCAAGCTTGCCCAAAGTTCAGATAGTTTATAGCCGAACGCTCTACCGAAAAAAACTTATCAATTTAACCAAACAACTAATTCCAGTGCTTTTAAGCGTTATTAAAATATGAACACACACACACACACACACACACACACACACACAGGCTTTTTTTTTTTTTTTTTTTTTTTTTTGCCGAAAGCGACTTAAAAAATTGGAAAACTGCATTAGAACTTTGCAAAAAAAAAAAAAAAAAAATGCATAAGAACTACAGGCTGCATCAAGGTTTTCAAAAAGCAAGGTGCGTTTTCGAAAACTTGATTTTTCGACCGTAAGTCTATTTTCCGTCATTAGCCAGCCCGATAAGTTTTAAAATGAGAAGGAATAATATATAAGATAAGATATTGAAGAGAAATGTTTTTATTTTTGAAAATTTTTACAATTCGTTACCGCAGGCTGCTTGAACCGTTATAACTTAGATGGCAGCACGTGTTTATCATTTAACAGCACGGTTTAAAATGCAAAATAAATTGAACTATGCTCTATTTTAAGCGTAGCTTTTCGAATGTAGTAAAAATGTGATAAGCTTTTTTTTTTTTTTTTGCTAAAAGAAGAAAAAATATATTTTACCTTTAAAATTGAGGTAGTAATTTTTTTATTTGTACAAAGAGTCAAAAACTCATTAGAAGAATATATATTTCAATATACGATTTACTGTTTTTTCTGAACAAAAAGTAATTCTATATTGTAGTCTGAAATCTTAAACTGTTACTTATATTTTCGCTTACATTATGCAGTAATTTTCTTACCAGAGCCAAAGCTTTAAAAAAGAAAAAAAAAAAAACGTACAATTCCGAAGTAATTTAGCACTAAGTCACATCAAGTTTTCATAACAGCAAGGAGCGTTTCCTTCTCATTTATTCTATTCACTCATATTTGTTGTTCACTTAATTAAGTGTTCATGCAATGCGCGATATTTCTCTAATTTTTTGATGCAGATTGTCCGGACGTGGGCCCGAACACGCATTCTCCAGGTTACGAGAAGAACGCTCTGCCGATCAAGCTATTCAGCTCTGTCGGTCAGAGTGCAAGTTAAAGTTATAAGTTTACCCGAAAACTTCATTCTAGTTCTTTAAAACAGGTTTTTCGGCTGAAAAAAACAATTTTTAGACCGTGGGTCTATTTTTCGTCAGTAGCCAGCACCATAAGCTTTAAAATAAGGTGTAAATCAAAGAAATCGTTCAAGAATTGAGGAAAATCTGGTGTAGAAACCAAAAACAGACTACAGAAATAATATATAAGGATTACATGAACACTGAATTAAATGGATAACAACTATGAGGGAATAGAATAAATGAGAAGGAAATGCTCCTTGCTGATATGAAAACATTCAGTGATTTTGTGCTAAATTACTTCGAAATTGCACGTTTTTTTTTTTTTTTTTTTTTTTTTTTTTTTTTGAAGCTTTGGCTCTGGAAAGAAAATTAAAGCATAATGTAAGCGAAAATATAAGTAACAGTTTAAGATTTCAGACTACAATATAGAATTAATTTTTGTTCAGAAAAAACAGTAAATCGTATATTGAAATATATATTCTTCTAATGAGTTTTTGACTCTTTGTACAAATAAATAAAATACTACCTCAATTTGAAGGGTAAAATATATATTTTTTCTTCTTTTTGCTAAAAAACAAATAGCTTATCACATTTTTACTACATTCGAAAGCATAGTTCAATTTATTTTGTATTTTAACCGTGCTGTTAAATGATGAACACGTGCTGCCATCTAAGTTATAACGGTTTAAGCAGCCTGCGATAACAAATTGTAAAAATTTTCAAAAATAAAAACATTTTTCTTCAATATCTTTTCTTATATATTAATCCCCTCTCATTTTAAAACTTATCAGGCTGGCCAATGACGAAAAAAAGACTTACGGTCGAAAATTCAAGTTTTCGAAATCGCCTCTTGCTGTTTCAAAACCTTGATGCTGCCTGTAGTTCTTATGCATTTTTTAAAGGAAAGTTCTAATGCAGTTTTCCATTTTTTACGTCGCTTTCGGCAAAAAAAAAAAAAAATAGCCTGTGTATGTGTTTATATTTTAATAAAGCTTAACAGCACTGGACTTAGTTGTTCGGTTTAATTGATAAGTTTTTTTCGGTAGAGCGTTCGGCTATAAACTATCTGAACTTCGGGCAAGCTTGGGCTGTCCGACATAATATCAAATTTATATTAGTATTACGCATTACATGTGCTCATAACATACACACCTAATAAAATAAATGCAGTGGGAATGCTACTTGGTGTTTCGACTCCTTTATGCAGGCTACAGTTATCATTCGGATAAGTTGATTGTTAATCGAACTGTGTTCTTTGACTACATCCAGACCACTCAACATAATGTAAGCATAAAAAAGTATTAGATTTACCTAAAGAAATCCTTTTTGTGCAGAAAAACATTTTTATTGTATGCTAAAATGTAGATGCTTCTAATAGCAGTGTTCGACCTTTTGTACAAATGAAAAAATACTACGCCCGATTAAAACTACGAGTTTCACTCAGTAAACCTTTAATTTTTTATTCGCGCGAATACGATATAAAGCATTAAAACTATTATCAACTTCATTAGCAAGAAATTATTTTCTACTCCTCTGCTTTCTGCTGAAAAAAAAAATGCATTTTGTCTACGTTCGAAAAATTACACTTAAGAACGGACTCAGTTCAACTGGTTTTGGTTTTGAATTTTAAGTGTTCGATTAAAAGAGAAACATGTGAGGACATTTAAGCCGTAACGGTTAAAGCAACCTTCTATGTGAAATAGTTCAATATTCAAAGATAAAAACACTTATTTTTAATCAAATTTATTACTTCTCTAGAATGTTTGTTTCAATCGCTACGTGAGATCTTCGTCATTCTTTAATCAAATTCCATGCTTTGCGAATAATTTTAAATCGTATCATGCTGGTTAATGACAAAACACAGATGCATGATCTTATTATTATTATTATTATTTTTTTTTTTTTTTGCCAAAAAGCTTTTTTGCTGTTTTTTACTACGCATTCCTTCAATGAATAGCTTTCGAAAAGGAAGGCGCAATTGCTAGGTTTGTTGGGGTGTCGTTCTGTTAGTCAGAATGGCGCCAATTCGAATACGTGCCAATAAATATGTCTTTAATGTTTCTTTTTTTCCCGTCAGATGCTGACATGTGCAGGACTGTATTTGCCACAACCTGTTTTTTCACATGCACAATTATTGCTTTTTCACGAGTCACCACTCAGCCACACTTTTAATGACATTTATGTTTGCATTGAAAATATGTACGATTAAAAGGGGAGCTATGATCAAATTATCACAACGTTGTATTTTACGAGGTTTTGTTACTGATGTCTTTAAATTACATGCCTTCTCTTCTGCGCTTACTTTTTTTTCGGTTCTTCGTCATAATGTTCTTCCTTTGAAATTCTTAAAGAGCGAAATGCCTTATGAAACGATTTGAAGCACAGTGCGGAGTTCCGCACGGGTCGACTAGTGATTAATATTTATTTTAACCTATTGTTGAGCGAGAACTGAAATAAATATTTAACCCGTTGCCAGAGGATAACAAGAAAGTCAGCTCTGCTTTTTGTAATGAAATTTCCTACTGTGATATATCAATTTGAGAATAGATAAAACGTAGAGAGCGAGAATGAAACCTTCATTTCTTGAAAGCAACGATTTTAGGTCCTGTGATATATTTAAAAGTAAAGTACTGGAAGGTTCACGCAAAACGTGTGTTCTTTGTCGTAGTTGAACCATGTGATCGGATCGGTGCTTTAGGTTTTCCTAACCTCAGAAAGTACCTACCAACATTTCTTTCTCGACTCAAATCCAGCTGAGCTTTGGCACCAATGTCAAGAATACCTTAAAGGTTATCAAACTAATTAGTACATTATTAAACGAAAAGATGATTTAATTTAAAGACGAAACAAAGTTTATTTTCGACCAAATAAATTACAACAAGGTAGTTCTGTACACAAAAGATCAGTGCAGTGGAAGATCTTTATGTTTGTTGGAAAGAACAAATTAGGCAATATATGAAGTTTTAAAAGTTTTCGTTCAAAAGATCGGACCGCTAATCGGTCGGAGTTGGCTTCGCTCATTGATCAGCTGGATTACAGTAACGTGGTGGCTTGGCGACTTTGTCTATTAACAATAGAGTTGCGCGATCATTTATTTACATTTTAAAGTTACTGTTAATGAGTGATTTTCGCTTATTCAGAGAACTGTTTTTACTTTTATCATTTTTTTAAACCTTCCGATATCCTTCCGATTGTTTTATTCTTTTTCATATGGGGGATGTTGCAGCGGGATTTCCCGTTTGTTCTAGATGGGTACTTAGTTTTTTACACGTAATATCTAAGGACTCTTTATCTTTTGAGTATGGCTGAAGGAACAAGCCGTCAAGTACGGGAGAAAAAATAGTTATTAAAGCAACTGTTCAGTGGGAATTAGATAAATCAAGTTGTAATAAATATTCGCATTCTGACACCAATCAGCTTAAAACATTTTCTTTTTACTTATTTTTTTCAACAAAACGGTTCAAACACTTGATAGTTTCTTGAAATTTTTTAACTTTTCAATTTACAAAGTTTGAACAGAACAACGTCTGTCGGGTCCTCTAGTTTCGTATATAATAACACCCCATAATGTCAATCCCGTTGTAGAACATTCACGCTCAAGAGATGACTCAACGGGCTACCAAAACCTCCATTCATGTGAACGTGGCTAATGGCTACTCATATTGTAATGAACAATGTTTGAGTCATCAAGAAAAGAGGGCTTTTTAAATGGTCAAAAGATGGAGTGCAGACGAAAATCCCCGGGAATCCTCCTAAAGCCTCATTACTTGAAGAGCTTTTAGATAAGGGGTCATTCATTAATTACGTAAGGGCCCCGAGGGGGAGGGGGTTTGGAAAAATCTCTACATACCCTTACTATGGAGGGTGCGGGAGGTCAAACCCATTCTAATAATATTCTAAGTCGATATTTTACATTAGAAATCGCGCGGTCAAGTAGCTTGGCAGAGATCATATTTCATTTGCGTCTGGAAGGTAAAAAAGTATTAGGATATGCTGTTTTTTATTTGTTTTACAAAGAATGAATATAGTAAAATATAATAATAGAGTCGCACTATGTATGGCATGTTTTATTTTTCATTAATAGTTATCATATGCAAAAAAAAAAAAAAAAAAAAATGCCGGAAAAACATTTAGTCTTGATTACAACTTTTTAGTAAATATTTCTTTGCACAAAAAGGCTTAATTTAATAATAGTGAATTTAATAATGATTCCAGTGATGTAAGATTAGTAATTTGTTATTTTGAAAAATCAAATGCAATCTAAGGTAAGAATAAGGGGGAGGGGTTGAATAATCTTACGTACTCTTACATGGGGAAGGGGGGGGGAGGCAAAAACTGTCAAAACCATCCTTACGTAATTAATAAATGGCCCCTAAGGCGTTGGGTTGATGCGGACAGATGTTACCATTTTTGCACCGAGGAACGGTTAATCTCTCGGCGGTCCTGATTTTCAACAATATCTGTCGCAAAACTTAATTGTTAAAATCAGACGTTTAAGTAACACCGGTCACACATGAAAACTAGCTACAAGTTTTTTTGTACTCTCCTCTTCTTCTAAGAAAAGAAGGTTGGCTGTAAGCTAGCTTCGAATATGATTGCTTGTAAATGTATTTTCTCAAAACGGCGAGCATACCATATTATCTAAACTTCTTTTGTATGAATTAATAAGGTTTTGTCATTCACAAGTAAACATTGTGCAACGTACTTGAGATTTTTCTGCAAGTCAAGCGTGAATGAAGTGCAATAACATGGAAGATAAATTTTGAATTTCTTCTAAATTTATATCAGCAGTCAATTTTTTATTTGAATAAGTCATATTTGGAGCATTTTTTATCATTGTGGACTTCGCTCACAACTGAAAAGTACCTGTGATTTTATTCTCTGAATTCCAACCGGAACTTATCAAATGTGCTTGTCTATAAAAAGATGAAGTTATCGAATTTCGCAAGATTAACACTTCTCATCGCTATTTTTTCCTTCCTATTCCAAAAGTGTAACCAGATTTGTCTAGAAAGATGATATCTACACAAAACTGATAAGAGACGTTTTGCATTCGTAACAAAATTTTGACCTTTGAATCTGTGACACGTGCCTTTAAGTTCTTCCTACTATGATTAGGCGGCATTCTACAGCAATGTTTCCCAACCTTTTCGTCCGAGAATGAAAATTTGTACGAAATATTTTTCTCAAATTTCACACTTACTGTTAATTATAATGAATACGAACGATCAGAGGTGGAGAAAGAATTTTTTCCATAGCACGAAAACACTCCTTGACGTTTTTCAGAGGAGTTAAATATGGAAAACAGAGGTAACTCTAGGGTAGAACCTACTGGATCCCAGTCCGGGCGACAAATTTTATAGACCGACTCCGAATTCGTACCCCTGCTTTTACTGTGAAATAATGATAGTTGAAATGGTTTGTTTTTGTTTTCATTCTGAAATTTTAATTAATTAATTTTATTTTTGGATATGGGAAATAAAAGAAAATTCGAAGTAGTTTTGTTGAACAGAAAGAAAGGAGTGTACAGACGATTTTTCATTGAAAAAAATTATTTACTGAAGAGTTTTTTTTTTTTTTTTTTTTGAGCAATCGCGATTGCTTATTGCTTTCATTTGACTGTTTTGATGTCCATGATTTTATTTTTCCACCAGTTCCCTCTGCAGCATCACCGTCACGTCGACCGGCTCCTCACGATGCTGTTCCTCTAGCGAAAACCGTCTCCAGGTTGCGTCAATATTCTACACTTACAGGCATACATACATGCACCTACACCACACACACATATATACACCTAAACACACAAACACATACACACATACATGCACCTACACACATACACGAACACACACTCACACATACACACAACTACCCCCACACTCATGCCTGCACATAGACACAAACACACATGCCTACACACACATACAGATACCCCTACACACAAATACACATACCCCCCACACGCAAACACACACACCTACATACACACACACACACTCGTGATTGCGAAAAACATAATTTAAATTCAAGATGACAAAATTCAAATTAATTTTTTCTTTTTTTTTTTTTTTTGAATTATTTATTTATTTTTCAAAACATTTCTTTGTTTCAATTTTTGTCAACAGGAAATGGAAGAAATTTTCGACTGCTTTATTTTTCAACAGAAAGAGAGAAGTGTGCAGACGATTTTTTTCTGATAAAATTTACTTATTTCTATGCGTTTTATTTATTTACTTTTGAAAAAATTAAGGAGGTTTTTTAGATAGAAAAAAATATATTAGCTGTATTGTTTAAAAGGTGCTACTACTTGATTCGTTCGTTTATTTATTTTTTTCGCATCTATTTCATCAGATGAAAGATGCATATTTTCAGAATTTAGCTTTAAATCTTAAAAAGGAATGTTTGACCTAACTTGCAGACTTATCTATTTTCAACTATACTGATCAGATACTAGAAAGTAAATGCTGGCATAACGGGTAAGTAGGCTCGTTTAGTTCTGTACTGAACTTCTTCTGTTATAGCTTGACCACGAAAAGAAGGCGGATGGCCTCTTACTATTCGTTACTTTCTGGCAGATTCAACCTATTACAAATGATACAACACAGACGGCAGCAGAATTGCAGGGAACATTGGTAGTGGAGTTGTTGTTAAGTCTGGAGATGAATAAATATCTCTTATAAACGTAGAAATACTGATTACTGCTCCGTGTTCTGCTCTGAATTGATCTCCATTAACATGGCTCTGGATTATATTGCTGAGCAACGTTTCCCTAGAGAGACATGGATCCTATCAGACAGCCGCAGTTCAATCCAATACTTGCAAAACTGGAGATTCATTTCAGATCAAAATTGAATAAGAATTGTTAAAAAACTCAAGAGTCTGTCCGGTTCTTGTGACCTCCATTTACAATGGATTCCACCTCATGTGAATTTGAGATATAACGATATTACTGATGGACTACTATGACTCAGAATAGCGAGGATACTCTGACATACCTCGAACTGTACTCCAGATGTAAGGTTACTATAAAAAGCTCTGGGAGATGTCTTCTTGAGCATCCATGGTATTTTTGCGAGGGTCCTGGTGCTTCTCTTGGATTTGAGGGTGACAGGAGAGATCAAACTGCTTTGACTCGCCTGAACACAGGTCATCTAAAAACCCTCAGATTTTCCCATGGTAATTTCCCAATTTGCACCAAACGTCATACTGAAGAGGCCACTGCACAACATCTGATTTTTTGTGTTGGTTTGGCACGCGAGGATCTACTGAAGAGACCTGCTTCTGTCTTGAAGTTGATTAAGGCGAACAACCTCATGGATCTAATCTGATTCAGAACAGAGAGATAAGTAAGAAGAAGAAGAATGATACAAATGATGTTTCGCTTCAAGGTCATCCATCTTCTTTTCGTGGTCAAGCTTTATATATTTAGATGAAGAGCAGAAAAATTGCACTGCAGAAGTGATCTCTCATTAAGTTGGAGCTGTCTACGAAAAGCAAGTAAAGGTAATCTTGTTGGTGACTACAATAAGGTACGGGACTTCGTCTGCAAAACTTTTACGCAAAAGTAACTAGTGTTACTTAAATTCAAAGCAATTTTTGTTACATACATTTCTCTAATTTTCAACAGATTCGAGTTTGGTGGCTATCTTTTCCGATTTTTAACATGTTATTTATTTGTTTTATTGCCAGGTTTTTATTAACTAGGTTTGATTCTTGTCTATTCGGGTGGAATCTTGAAACTCAATTTGCACCCACTTCCTGTGTTTGGATTCTTTTGAAATTTTGTATGTAACTTTAGACACAAAAGCAATGCAATATTCTCTGAACAAATTAATTAATTAACCATTAATTATTCGTTTATTCCAATCTCATTAGGTTCTTGTCCGTTCGAGTGGAATCTTGTAACTTAATTTTCACTCACTTCCTTTGATCCGATTTTTTTTTTTTTTTTGAAATTTCGTACGTATTCTCAGACCTGATGACAATGCAATATTCAATAATTCAATTCATTAATTAACCATTAAAAATGTTTATTTCAATTTTAATCTATATTTTTGCATAAACCCTCTCATATGATGATGAAAAAATGCTCGCACAAATTAAAATTTGTTCGAGCATTTTCCTGATTTTTCTGCACTAGATAAAAAAAAATTTTTAACGTTCCAAGGTAATAAGAACGTGAGTTATTATTGTTTTAAACTAATTTCATGCTAAAATCAAGTGAAAATTCATTGTTGACCAGGGTCATTGTTAAACAATGCTTTTACTAAAATGTGTCTAAAATGTTTAAAGCAATATACAGTACTAGAAAATTGCCCGTCAAGGTACGACGCGACGGGTGGAAATTGCGTCTACATTTGAACGAAGCAATTGCCTGTTTGTGGATATTTTGATAGTTAAATTTTTAACCCCAACTCCAGTGGATTAACCCTAAGCTCCAATAGATAGCGTTCATTGTTGACCACTTTTTCGTTTCTTCATTCTCCTAAGATGACAGTCTTACCAGTAAAACATTTAAGTTACCGGAACCAGTTCAGCCTTGTCAGAATAAAGTATTTCCTGCATGTCAAACATTACCAAAAAATATTATCAAATTATCGTGCTAAGGCGCGAGTTTCATTGTTGGTGATGTCAGCGTTACTCGATCGATGAATTCGCTATTATATATATATATATATATATATATATATATATATATATATATATATATGCCTCATATTACTTCTTTAATAGTCTAGTAAATAATGGATCTAGTGAATAATGGATGTCTTTTTACTAACTCAAAAGAATAGGTGCATGAACCCATATGTGCTCATTAGGAGTAATTCTTTTTAAATGCATATTTTTTTTAGAAACTCATAAAATATTTTCAGTATGAGTATAATACTTTCAAATTGAAAGAATTCGGATGTTTTTGTAGGTGTATGAGATATGAAATTGAGATAATAATGACAGTAATGATAATAACGATAATAATGACAATAACAAACAAATCTAGTCATGCTCAGCAAAAAAAAAAAAAAAAAAAAAAACAGAAAAAAAAATTTGAGATCTATGCTGAATTTAAGAAGCGGTTCTTCATTTTTGAAACAAGGATGAATGAGAATGACGAATACAAGAATGACAACAATGGACAATCGTGCTTTACTAAGATTTAGAATTTTTTCTGACGGTTCAGTATTTAAAAAAAAGTATCGAAGTCGCGGGGTTTCTGCAGTTAACGCAAGTATCTAGGATTTGTCATTATGCATTCTATATGTACTATTCAATGCTCCCAACCCTTTATTCTCTGAATAAACGTCCCTTCCCTACCTATTCCAGGAAATAGCTTAGAGACAACAAGGTCAAATGTAGGAGAAATTCAAAGGAGCGTTCGCGATTGATTACACGTGATAACTATTTTCAGTAAAATTGTATTTTGTAAGAGAATATCAAACACGAATAATCTTCTTTACTATAAAAATCAAGTTGAAAGTCTGTGTCTCTGGATGTCTGTATTATGTGCATTGCGCCTATACCGTTCGACCGATTTTCGTGAAATTTGGTAAAGAATTAGTTTGTGGCATTGAGGTGAGCACCTCGAAGCGATTTTTTGAAAGTTCGATTTTGTTCTTTTTCTATTCCAATTTTAAGAGCATTTTACCGAGGAAATTATCATAAAGTGAAACCGTAACATGGGCGAGCAAATTAACATAGGAAATCGGAGAGAAATTCATCATTCATTACTTATAAATATACAAGCGAACCAAATGACAAATTAATTTTCTACTACGGGCAAAACCGTGCGGGTACCTCCAGTATCTAATAAAGCAATGTTTTATATTGAGAAGTTATTGAATATGAACATTAAAGTATAGGCTCATTCCATAGTGACTAACGTAACATTCGCAGCTGTTTTTCAAACTCCTTTTACGTACAACGGGGATAAAAATAAATGTGTTTTGGTTTAATATGCAGATTTAAAATGTACAAGATGACTATTTTTCATTTCTACCCAGAATTTGAAGCAAAATGAACGCTGGCAGGTATTTTTTCACCAAAAAAAAGCATCGTGACTAACGTAACATTTTTGCAACTCCGAGAAACAATGCTTATGTTACGAGGCAAATTTTTCTGAAACTTACGCAGGCATTTAAAATTGGTCGATATATTTGTAAGAGGTACACAATCTATTTTAAAAATGTACTACAGATTTGTTACAGATGAATTTTTTTTTGGCCCTAAATGGTACTTTTCCGAAAAACTGTGTGTGACTAACGTAACCATTGAATTACAAGCAATGAATGCATATGAAAAACGTTTTATAATTAATTTCTTGCTCTTATATTACTTTTACACTTTTTAGGAACCTTCTTTGTGTTGTATTATGGTTCTTTCTTTACTTTTTTTCTATATCAGTGTAAGAAATTGAATGGAAGGATTCAGTTCAATTAACTCAATTTGAATGTGCGAAAAAAAATTAACAAATAAAAAAAAACTGCTTTTGCAAACTGTATAACATCATTCTTGGGGACTAATTAAATCCTAAATATCTCTCTTGTAAAAATTAACTTTTGCAAGTTGAGAGTTTCACCGAAATCTAGTATTCTGCTGATATACTAGTTATCGTTATAAGAAACTCCGTAGTACTTTTCAATGACATACTATTTTTTAAGGTTTACTGATTCATCGAACGAATAGTGTTGTGCATCCTTTTGAATTAAAATGTAATGTTGAAAAAAAATATTCGAACTTTTTGCAGAATGCATTTTAATTCCAGATATCACTGCAAATGTTTGAATTTCTAAATGATCATTCGTGCATTTTCTGAAATATATGGCAGCGGCGCTTATTGTCACTGTTTCATGTAACATCTTCAAATGTTTTCCAACGAGCAGCCATTACTTCATTTTAATAATAGATGGAGATGTATTTTCTAAAAATTAGAGCCGT
Source organism: Uloborus diversus (assembly GCF_026930045.1). NCBI lineage: Eukaryota > Metazoa > Arthropoda > Arachnida > Araneae > Uloboridae > Uloborus > Uloborus diversus. Next base: position 212,702 of record NC_072734.1, read on the forward strand.
TCTCCTTTGTTAAGACTGTATTTCTATTATCTTAATTCTTAAGCTTCGATTCTTGTGTTGAATGCACATTCAGCAGAGTACTTATTTTGCTTTACACACCTTTTTTATGTTTTAATAGTTCTTTAAATTGGAAGTATCTTTATAAAGACCTTTAAAAAAGTATTTTTTTAAGTAAACAGAAGGTCTACAATGTAATATTACTGGTATTTTTCACCCTTTATATTTTCAATCAATATAAAATGCCTACATATTCAAAATTGTTCATGAAAATGTACATTAAACTAAATAAGTTTTAAATATTAGCAGTCATTTTTAAAATGTTACATTAGTCACATGCTAACTGTTACGTTAGTCACAGCTGAAATGTTACGTTAGTCACACTAATTATTTTATATCTACTGATACTAAAATAAATATTTTGCACTTTTTAAGTAGATATGACACAGATATAAGAAAATAAAAAGTGCTGTTTGGTTCAATCATCTGGTTTTGTTTTTGAGCAGAAAATAGTACATTTTCGTGACTAACGTAACGTAAATATTTTCAGTGAAGTAACCAAACTAATTGAAATACTTATCTTATAATGTGTGCAAAAAGAACAATCAATTTTATTAGGCCGGCATCTAATCATTTAGAATAAACATAGTTCTTTTAAAAAATTGCAAAAAATTTTACATTACACAAGAAAACGTAGACGCATGTTTTTTGCACATGCTAAGCCCTTTCTAAAACCTCGCACGTTTAGAGCCGGAAGAAAAACACCGAATGAAATTTTTGCAAACTGTTACTGGATTTATGTATTAGAAAGTATGCTGAATGAAATGATAGGTCACAATCAGGGCTTTGTGGGAAAAAAACTTTTGAGGTTGAGGTTGACATTTCTATGGAATGACCCTATACACATTTTATAATATATAAAATCTATTTTTCACCTGATTCTAATCTAGTTACATAGAAATTGCAAATCTTGATTAAAAATTTTAACCAACTTATATGACTTATTCTATTTTATTTATTATCAGTTTTTTTAAAATGATTTTTTAAATAATAGTTACTAAATTTTCCTACATATATAATATAATTGTGTGTACAAATTAGTGTTCATAATATAGTGCCAGGTCCGTCGCCAAAAGAGGGGGGGCTCCCCCCTCTTTTTTAGAAATGGGAGCCGCCAATTTCGTTTCAGTGATTTTTTTTACAGCTCATTTAAAAGTAGTTTCCAGAAATCGCTACAAACTACTATTTTTTTTTTGCATCGAACCACTCACTGCACTACTTTTTTCAAAAAGTAATGAGCTAGACTACAAACTACCAAAAAATGTAGCTACTACAGTAGCGTAGCTAATTTGTAGCGCGCTACTTTCAATCACTATCAAAACTCAATAGCTTTCATTTTCAGACAGTAAAGTTACATTGCAAGGAAGGGAACTCATACTTATTTTATTAGTCAATAATTACTATTATTATTTGAAGTTTCAAAGGCAGTTTAAAATAGAAAATGTAATTGTTATGATTAGACACTTCACTCAATATTATTGGTTGAAAGTCGATTTGACTAATTTCTGGTATTAGACCAAGAAACCTCTTAGTTATAAAACAAAAAAAGCTGCTGTTTTTTTTTTATTAAACTTAACCTTTATGTGTATTTCGATCAAGCAGAAAAAGATGAACTTTTTTGCATCTATGGAACCTAACCCCTTTTTTAACACTACTATTAAGTCTTAATTTACGCGGTATTTCCGTGGGACGTAATCCCCGCGTAAAACGAGGGTCTACTGCATTGTAATGTATTGTCACAGTAGAAGTTCTAAGTGTTTCAAGTTATAAAGCGAATATAAAACAAAACTTTATAAAAAGTTTTTACGAATCCCCAATATTTACAATAAAAAAGGCGGAAAAAAAAGACTTAAAGTATAACTGAAAATACCAATCAAACCAAACTGTTTTTTTTTTTTTTTACTGGAGCCTCCAACATTGGTAATTGAAAATTTCATTATGAAAAAAATAAAAGCCCTCAAATGGTTTTAAAGATGAATAATTGGGGGAGGCTTTTACAGAACATTTTTATCAATATTTTAATTGAATAAAAGAAGATTGTTGGAATATTTTTGGATAAATGATTTTTTTTTTTTTTTTGGTACATCATTGCTGGGAAAGTGACATATGTTGATTTGTCCTCACAAACTACAAATGCATAAAACAGCGTTTCTTAATTTCTTTGATCAGTGGAACCCTTTTAAATGCTCACTTTTTTCGTGGAACCCTTAGTTTTCGTCAATAGTTTGCAGTGGCGTAGCCAAGGTTCTGTTTGAGAAGGAGCCCAGGTTTTTATCTTAAAGAGACTATTTGTCGTTAAATTGACAATTAAATAAGACTTCATTATAGACCATGGTAATTACAGCTTACTGTTAATTATTATTATAAAACACCAAAGCACTCATTCCTATTTGCATAGGAGGCTGATGCCCCAAAAAAGGAGGGGGGGGGGGTTCAAAAGAGGTGCGGGGGATGGGGGAAGGTTCGGGGGCGACACACCCTCAAAGCTATTTTTTTCTGCAAAAATTGGGCAATTGAATTTTTACGTCATTATTAATGAATTGACCTTCTTCTAAAAATTCGAGAAGCGGACTGAAAAAGTGGGACTAGATGGCCACAGAAGATTTCCTCCTACAAAATCAAAGTTCCATCTTAATTTTTACGAAATAATAACATGAAAAACACAAAATAAGCACTTATTAAGTTAGTTATTTCTTTAAACACGTGAAAAGATCATCACTATCGTTTTTCATTCGACCCTTAACGTTAAATTTAGAAAATTGGAGATTCAAAGTTTCTTTACTGTTGAAAGTGAGAGGGCAATTGCCCCCCTTGCCCCCCTTGCCCCCTCGTTCGAGCTGCCAATACCTATTTGTGATTTTAAGTACTTTTAAAAGGGATAAATAACCTCAGAATTTATGCATGGATTTATATATTAAAGTATTTTGTTAGTAAGGAAAATAAATACTGATGTGTTTTTCTACAATAGTGTTAATAATTCACTAAAATTTACAGAAAAAAAAGTGTTTATGACTTAAAAATTAAAATATCTCTTATTTTACAAAAACTTTTAAAAGTTTTTATAAATCAAAGACTTTGATGTCGCTGTACGTTATGCTGGCTTAAATTGGTCCTCACTCGTTAAACGTCAAAATTGTGCTTTTGACTGCTGCCATAGATACTTGGAGAATGGATAGTTAGTATTAATAGTAGGATATTAGAAATTTACGTCAAAAATTCTAATTTTAGGCAATATTTGGTAATGATGCAGGAAATGGAATTTGGGATGTCCTTCCATAAGGTTTTCAACATTGAAGTCACTTTTAAGCTATCTTTGGTAATATTAAGGGCTAGGGGGGTCAGTAGCTTCTTCCGGAATTTTTTGGAAATTGAAGTGTTTAAAAGTGAGAAAGAGGTGCTTTATGACTCATCTTGGAAAAATTTCGAAGTTGAATCTTAAAGGCACAATATCAGGAGACAAGTAAAATAATTCCTGTAGTGCTAACCTTCATAGGTAATAAAGCTCAGATTAGTATACGAAAGTAAAAGTAAATTTATTCTTAATTTTGGAAGAGCGTTTTTATCGATTTTTAAGTGACAAATTTGAAAGATGTGAAATGAAAGCATGCAAGTCTCATGGAACCCCGGAGAGAGCTTCGTGGAACACTGGGGCTCCGCGGAACACAATTTAAGAAACTCTGGCATAAAAGATTCCTTATTCTAATTTTAAAGAAAACCCCTCTGGAGTTTTTTTTTTTTTTTTTTTCGCATGCATCATGGACATGAGAAATAATTCTTGACTTAAACATGGAATTAAAATTCTTTTAGAACTTAAAAAAAAGAAGTTAGAAAAACACAGGATGGAGCGTAAATCAATTTAAACTTCGCCAATTTTTCTTCGCCAAATATTGCACCCTACTTGCTCAATCGGCGGAGTTTTCTTGTCCTACGAAAACGGCGGGAAAATACCATTGAGAAGGAATAGAAAATACGCGGCGGAGATGTCTCATTGGGGAATGGTAGAGATGAACTTTGCGGCGGAGGGGGAATGGTAGAGATGAACTTTGCGGCGGAGATGTCTTCTGCTGCGGCGGAGATGTCTTCTGCTGCGGCGGAGATGTCTCATGCCCAACAGAATATATTCTGTTGGTTTGTTTTGCTTCAATGACGAAATACTTTTGAATTAAATATTCCTTTGAATCATTGTAACTTTCAATTGTGTCTTAGCACGCATCCTTCATTTATCCATATTATTTTGTCAAATTATGCACTTTTATTTCTCAAAATTAGCTGCAAATTGAAACCTTGCCAGTTGCAGATCTTCTAGTTTTTTCCTCTTTCTTTTTTTTTAAATTTTTTTTTTAATATTCTCCTGTTTTTTCAATTTGTTCCTATTTCCTTCAGATTATTTTGAAAAAGTTTAAGGTTCATAGTTGAGGGGTTATCTTACGGAACGAACGAGCAAAATTTCTGAAAATTATTCCCGAACGAAGGTTAAAAAGAACACTCGAAAATCTTATATTTTCTTTTTTTTTTTAATCAATTGCACAGAATTCGTATTGAATACTGGCGCATGCTGATGCAAATCGTATTGTATGGCAATTAATTAAATCCTGTTAGAGTATGAGTGACTATGCGGGAAACGCCGAACAACCGATTGGCGAAATTCCCTGTAGTCTGTAGTTGATACTGTCCGTTCTCGAAAGCTGATTTGACAAGATTGCATTTAATGAAAAAAAAGGTGTGATTAGGCCAGGGGTACCCACTTTTTCTCATATTCTTTAGTTTAAAGCAGCGTTTCTCGATCTTTTTTGACACTCGGACCGGTAAAACTTCGTTAAAAAATTTCAGGGACCGGTAGAAATTTTTACTTTTTTTTTTTCACTAAAATAAACTAATCTGTTTTGTTCAGTAAATTATCGCCCATTAGCCAGGGCTAAAGCAGAAATACATGAAATACAGCGCCAGCTCAGTCATTTCCAGCCGAGGACTGCAGTTTCGTGCTTATTAGCACTCATCAGCCCGGCATATTAAAGTGACTGAGCTGGAGATGGAAAGCCTCTTAAGGAAGCCAAGAGTGCGAAACAAACTGGTAGCTAATATAGAATTAGCAGACCAGACGAGTGACCGAAGCTATGGTTCGGTTCAACTCGAAGATTGAACGCAAGGCAAGGTACTAATAAGCACGAAACTGCAGTCCTCGGCTGGAAATGACTGAGTTGGCGGTGTATTTCACGTAATCTGTTTTGTCCTCTTTTTTAAAACAAATGTCAGAAAGAAAAACCTTCTACTTAAAATAAACTTACAAAAGTTAATTGTAAGATTGTTTTTAATAACTTACACACTTTGAATGTAAAAATAAGCGCAGCTAATTTGTGTAAATTTTCATAAGCGAATAAATCTTGGAGAGAAACCACAAAACGTATGCGAAGTAATGGATATATTAATGCATAAAATATCGTATAAAATTAGGAATAAAAATAAAATAAGGAAATTTTATTTTATTGGAAAACCGGTCAAATGTTTTCGCGGACCGGTGCCTGCGGAGAATTGCTGGTTTAAAATGCATTGTTCATTTTTTCTTTCCTGCTATTTTTCTTGTAGACTGTACGTGTAGAAGCAAAAGATAACTTCCAAAGTGTAGCTAGTTTGAGCGTACAGCATACAGTTAACCAAAAGAATAACGGTATTATTATTATTTATTTATTTTTTTGTAGTTTAATTCCTAGATTCCTTCTTTGATAAAATACAATGCCAGCTGAAAAATATTGTCAATCATTCTATTTATTCTTGCTGTCTTCTTAAAATATAAAACTTCAAAATGAGCAATTTCGCAATTTTTTGACGTATTTCCGCTAAGTTTTTATTGAGGAAGGAAGTTTTATTGAGTGGAATTTTATAAAAAGTTCCGGTAATCGCGTAATCTGCAGACGATAAATTTGAACAAAACTGCAGACGATAAATTAAAAAAATGTGGTAATTGCATATTATTCCATTTCGTTTTCTTTCTCGGTATTAATTTTTCTTTTGTAACAGATCGTTTGCGATCCAGGAGCGCAGACGATATTTTTCGTAGTTAGCTTGTTTGCGTCTTCGCGTGTTTAAGTGGACATTTTTTAGGCGCATCAAAGAATAAATTGTTATTCTATTCGATTATAATTTATGTTTTGCAAAATATTTCGTTACGTTTTTAGCGGATAATGGAGCGCTGGAGATAGTAGCCGCAATAATCTCAGTTTCGAGAGATCTCTTGTTCGTTGAAAATTATTCTTCAAGAAATTAAAATATGAAACGAGGACGTCCTGCAACGGGAGGTACCTCCCGAAATTCTGCGTATTATGTTAAAAAATTTCGCTCTTTGAAGGTTGGGTCCCAAAATATTGTGAATTTCTTCAAGTCAGCAATTAACAACCCCGATAAAATCGCTACCACCACTTCATCATGCAGTTTACAGTAACGCAAATGTTCCCGTTTCGGAGCACTCGGAAAATACGGTAAAAGATAGTAACGCAAATGTTTCCGTTTTGGAGGACTCGGGAAACGCGGTAAAAGATAGTACATCAAATGACAGTGAGGCAGTTCGCGAAATTATAACGATTTTTGAGACAGAAAATACTGGAAGTGAATCTGGAGCAGCTTCAACTGATGATGATATTGAGATTGAGCCATCAAATAATGATTCAAGCATTGTATTTGAGAGTACAAATGGAAATAAGAAGCATGCAATAAAGGAAAAGTACATTGCAAATTATGAAAAGGTGTATAGCTGGCTTTACTATAGTTATTCAGCTAAGGGTGTTTTATGCAAAGTATGTTCATCTTTCATAAATGTTAGTGATTCGAACAAACCTTGAGTAAATATTGGAGTTGATATCAAGAAAAGCCGTCACCTACTAGAGTGTTAAAAAAACATGAGTGCAGCAAAAATCACGGAGAGGCTGTCTATATACAAAAATCTAGTGCAAAAGAAGGAATTCTCAAAAAAATCTGAAAGTGCAGAGATTGGAAATGAAGCCAAAAAAAAAAAAAAAAAAAAAAAAAAAAAAAAATGATTGGTAAGTTTATTCAAATTTTGTACTTTATAATCAAGAAGCAATGGGCCATTTCTGAGAATTTTGAATCTCTAGTTAGATTTTTGGGGGAAAATTTAGATGACAATGAAATAAAAAAACATTTGCTAACTTGTAGTAAGAATGCCACGTATTTATCCCACATTTCAATTCAAAACATTTAGCTTTGAAAACACCGAAATTAGGTTGTTTTCAGGGAAATTCTAAATTTTACTTTGATTATGCAATGTATATTTAGTATTAATTTGTGTTGAGTTTCAAAATCCAATTTTAAAATAACTTTACTTAACATAAAATTCTTTTATACGCTGTTTTTATATTTTTATTCCTTTTGAAGATCTTGATTTTATTGCATCCGCTATGGTAAACAAATTTTTCGCATTTTTGATGTTACTGTACCTTATTAAGAGGCAAACAAATAAAATTTCTTTGTATATTTATTAACATCATTAAATTGCAAAGTTTTAAACGAAATACCTACTCTGTAAGAACGTCAAATGTCAAAAAATTAAACGCTGAATGCTGGTGCAGTATTATTTTGGGTTTTAATTACTTTTAAGTTTTTCAAACACACACATGGCATCTTTAATGAGTATTTCACTTCTGTGTTAAGAAATATGTGATATCTTTGAGTCTGTTCATATTGTATTTATTAGGAGTTATCATTACGTTCAGCAGCATGTGCAACTTTCATTGCTCTAAAGGTATTTGAGAGGGGCAAACAGGAAATCTGTTGTGAAACTTTCACCTTAAGAAAGTGTGCAATGCATATGTATATTTGTAAAAAACAATAAATGTGATGTATGTGTCAAATTACGAATAAAATGTTAAGGGTCTTACTTCCCCCCTCCCCCCAGTGCATTTTCTCTTGACAGTTTTCAGGTATTCTTCAAGAACTTGCAATCACCCCTGAAACCTGTCTAGGGCCTTTCTATAATGATACGACAACTAAAAATACTTTTATATAAACTTTTCCAAGAAAAAAATCACGAGAAGGTCTTTTTTACAAAAATAAAGAAAATTCACAAAAATATTTTGCTTTTTCACAAAATGGGGACCCAAAAAATAAAACCTGGATCGACCCCTGTATATATGAGGATTATAGTAATTTTTATATGCAAGGGATATTTCAAGATTGCGGCAAAATTTCAATGTAAATGCTGGAAATTGTAAATAAAATGTTGGGTTAAACTGCAACTCTTTCGTAGATATGTGTTTTTAGTTCTGCTTAGCTCATCTATGGGAAATTTTTTAATCGTCTATATATTTACAGTCCCCTTATTTTATCGACTGAATAAATTGACCGAACTGCGTCATCGTCAATTCAAGCGTCTCAGTCATTGTCGGATCGATGTATGTAAAATCGAATGGAACATTTCAGACACAAAATACTAAAAAGCAGAAAATAATTAATGAAATAAAAAAGTTTTAAAGTACCATGTTCTTAAAATAAACCAAAAAGTATCAAATAATTTCTGTAAGATTGATGTAGATTTAAAGCCCCATACAGTTTCAGAATTTCTGACACACTGTCTGGAAAATTTGTGATCGTGAGTTTTTAATAGCAATCAAAATACTTGTAAGCTTTAAAAGGAAAAACATGGGGTGAATGTACAATATACAACAATAAGTATAAAGAATGGTTATCAGTAAAAAAACTTACATCTCAGTTAAACAACTGCAGAGCGATAAAATTGTTAGTTAAATTATAAATGAAATCAATTGTCTGTTGCGTGCGCCCCAAATTTTTCCTTTTAAAGCTTACAAGTGTTTTGATAGTTATTAAAAACTCACGATCTGGACGATGTGTGAGAAATTCTGACATGGTATGGGGCTTTTCATATTCTCTTCAGTCTAAGAGGGATTATTTTGTACTTTTTAGTTCATTTTAAAAACATGGTACTTTAAAACTTTTTTTATTTCAAGAATTATTTATTTTTTCTTTCTTTGTCTGTGTTTACGGTCAACCCCCCATTCTCCCCTTAACTGATGACCTACATAGTTTGTGTCAAATGTTTTGGAAAATTCTGTGGGTATAGCAAATGTGTGTAATGATGACATTTACGACTGCGGAAATTAAATCTTAAGAAATAAACTTAACATGTCATTCTTCTCACTTGCTAACTCATAAAATAATTCATAAGTAATATTTGTCGCAACATATATCAAACACGAAATAGCAAACTGAGTGAAGACACGTGTTTTGCGGTTCCAAGGAACGCCTTTTCCAATGCAAAGAAGTGAGCTCTAGGACGAAAATCAGTTTGTTATTTTGTGCTTAAAATACTTTGTTTACAATTGATGTTTCAAAATGCTTGTTTATTTGAGGATTTAAAATGCAAAATGCAAAGATGGTTACAGAAATAAGTAAAATTGAAATACTTCAGTTTTCATCTGCTTCTTCTCCGGTAAGTGACTTTTTTCTTGAATTTTCCGAATTCCGAGTGTCCAAATTTCTTTTTTTTTTTTTCAGAAGAAAAATGATTTGCATCAAAAGAACTTGTTAGATATTCTTCGAGGCCGAGAATCGATCTTTGAAATAATGTTTCGGCATTATTTGCATTAATAATGTTCACATTTGTAATGTTAAGCATTATTTACATTATTAAAGGTAAAGGTTGGCTCAGTGGTAGCGCTTCGTGCTTCCACTCCGCAGACCCGGGTTCGAGTCCCGAGTTGGGCTCGGTCGTTCCCCCTTCAGTAAGCCGATAAGATGAGTACCAAGCGAGCTTGGGAAGTAAACCTTGGGGTTGCTGCATTCGGATGACCACCTAATTGGAACACCTGCCTTGTACGGCCCTCAGAGTCCTTTGTTGCGCCGTAATGGCACAGTGGCGTACAAATTGCGTTGTGTGAACTTAAATAGTCAAAAATAGAAAACGTAGAGGGAAATGGTAGTTGGAGTCATTATATCATATTGAAACAATTTTATTTACAAGACTTTGATACTGACATTTAAACATTGAATAACCCTTCTGATTCAATTGATTTCATTATCTAAATTTATATTAATATCAGCATATTAGAAAATTTTAAATGCAGACACTTTAAAGACCACTCTCCAAAATTATGTGTATCTCAGTGAGTTCAAGTTAAGGACTGAGAGAAGGGATTTGGAAACTATTGTAAGTACATACCGAGATTCCGGCCGTTGTCAATAAGCAATCGTCACGATTGCTTATTGTTTTGATTTGACCGTCTTTGAGGTCCGGTTCCTTTTTCAGAATGGACCAGGGGCCTCTGCAGCACCGCCGTCCACCGGCCCATGCAGGAGCTGCTCCTCTTGTCCTAAGCCTCCACCAGCAGCACTGAACACTGAAATCCCCTCCTCCTGGGCGATAGCGTCCATATCTTACATAGACACACGGCTACACACACATGCACTTACGTAACCGCCTAGGAGGAAGGGCAAGCTTGGGAGGACAGGAGCCGTTTCTACAAGCAGTAGCCTTCAATGAGTAGGGTCTTGTCGTAATTCGTGATTGCGAAAAATATAATTTGAATTCAAAATGTCGGAATTCAAATTATAAACATATATATTGCACAGGGTTGCCATAGATCCACTAAAATCCGTTTTAAAGTGCTTTTTTTTTCGTAATTTGGTATTCTTCAGCTCAACCAGATTGAAAACTGCAGTCAAAAGAACAAAAAGAAAAAAAAAAACAAAAGACAAAAAAAAGGAAAAGAGAGAAAAAAAAAGAACGTTTTTTTTTTAGAGAAACAGCTAAATGCATGAATATATCATTTTGTCTCTGTATTATTAAAATTTTGAAAAGGGAATTGAGCTGGTTTTCGAACTAAACTCAGCATATTTATGTTGTATGATAGTTTCGATTTGAATGGGGACTGAAGCAATCTTTTTTGACTACATTTTGATGAAAAGCTACAAATCATACCAAAAGCCGTGAATAAGATTTATTGCGGAAATGTGCATTCAGTTCTTACAATCAATCACGTTGAAAATCGAACTAAGATCTGTCTGGAGAAACCAGATAAAGAATATTTATCACCGGCTTTGCCTAAATGACTTCTGCAATCAGTTTCGGAAATTCAGATAAAGATCAGCAGTTTACATATGCATTCGAAATCAAGAGAAACACCTGTCGCTTGGAATTTTTGCAGAAGAATCAATAGCTCGTAGAAGTCATCCTTTTTTGGGGTGTGTAAGTATTTATAATCTCTGTTTTTCGATTTATACACGAAATGATAATGATACTGTCTTGCGGGACTTAAATCAAAATAGACATTTTTTTTTCTTCCAAATAAAAAGCTATGCAAAAATATATAGTCTATGATTTTGCTGAATATTATTTTTCAAATTCAGTTAGAAATTGCGCTTAGTAAACTATTTGCATAAAATTCGTGTTTCTGCATAATTGTATCTTTTTTTATTGAGCAATCACATTGCTTATTGTTCTCATTTGACTGTTTTGAATTTCTATGTGATTTTATTCCTCCCCCCCCCCCGCCTTTCTCCGCAGCACCACGGTCGACCGGTCCCTCCCGATGCTGCTGTTCTAGCGAGCACCGTCTCCAGGTTGTGTCAATATCCTACACGCACACACACACACACACACACACACACACACACACACACACACACACACACACACACACACACTCATGCCTGCACACAGACACAAACACACACGCCTACGTACACACACACACAAACAAACACACACGCCTACGTACACACACACACACTCGTGATTGCGAAAAACATAATTTGAATTCAAGATGTCAAAATTCAAATTATTTCTAGTTTCTTGAGCAAGAAACAACACACTGTCTCTGAAACTCCCGGTTAAACCTGACCCGGTTTAACCTGAGAGCAACATTAAGACATTTTATTTTTCTGGGACTATCTATCTTACTAGATATCTTACTGTTGCTCTGAGGCAACGGTATGTGACTTCGACGAGCTGTCAATCTAAATACCTCAGAAGATATATTACTGATAGTTAAACGATAAATTAGCAGGAAAAGGTTAGAAATATATCTGAAAACACTCAAGTGAAAATATTTATATCAATTAGCTTATTCATCCAGGAAAAACGTAGGAAAAACTTTCAACAAAAAATTCAACCTGTGTAAAGATTTTAATCACAACTAAATATAAGTCAACCCTGCAATAGCGAACCCTCAACGGACTGACTTGTGAGATCCCACCGAGGGTTCGCTACATCCGATCTTTCAAAAAAAAAAAAAGGTCAAAATGCCTTAAGATACTTAAATATAGTAATTACGACAGTGAAGTCAAATATTAATACAGACGTCCCTTGTATAACACGGTTAATTTGTTCTGTGTTGTATCGAAACTGTTTCGTGTTATATCGAAACCGTGTTATGCGAGACTTAAAAATAATGTGGATTGATGGGACGTGTACCGTGTTAGATTGAAAATCTATATATATAAAAATGGATGTATGTTTGTGAGTGTGTGGGTATGTGTGTATGTTCCTTATACAAATTCAGTTTTCATCTGATTTCTTCCAAATTTGGCACAAAGGTAAATAGTTGCTCAGGAATTTATATAGGCGGGTTTTTGGAATTTTAAAAACATCCAAAGAGGTCTAATTTCATAGTTTGAGTCATAAAATTGCTCTTTTCTGCACGAACTAATTTTTGTATAGTTATGAATTTAGTCTAAACGAAAAGCCCGTAAAAAACTGCCCTAGATGAAGTTTCTTCAAAGATTGACTTTAATCGTTTAATTTGTGAACCTTGGTTCAAAGCAAATGAAAACGGTTATCAACATATAACTACCAGGAGCTATTTTAAATGCAATCAACACAAAACGTATCCTGAACGATGGCCGCCAATGCCGTTTAGCGATGAGCGTTAAAGCATGTTTGGCGAGAAAGCCGTAGATATAATAAATGATGCTATACATCGGTTCTTAAACTGCGACCTACGAGGCCCCAGGGGTCCATTGATGCTATTCATGGTGCTACTTAATTCGAATGCTATCGCTTAATTATAATTTTTAAATATTTTTTAATTATAAAATTCACAACAGTAAGGCTTCGTGTAATTTTTGATCAGTGTTTATCCCGTTAATAGCAGGAAAATGCAAACATGAGGAAGGTAATAGTATTGCATTGAATATTGACGTACAATCTTCGACTGTTTCAGCATTAGACTATTTTTATTAAAACCACATCTATTTCATCCTTGCAACAGAAATTTTATTTAATGTTCTGTGATCCTTATCAAACCAATTTTCGATTTTTAAATTTTCTTTATACTATTGCTTGATTTACGTCGAATCTTTAAGTAATTCGGTTCACCTATATCGGTATTTGTGAACCTTGGTTCAAAGCAAATAAAAATGGTTAACAACATATAACCACCAGGAGATATTTTAAATGCAATCAAAACAAAAAGTATCCTCAACAATGGCTGTTAATGTCGTTTGGCAAGAAAGCCAAACGAAAAAGAAATGATGTCTTTCAGTAGTTCTTAAATTGCAACCTGCAAAGACACAGGGATGCATTGAAAATGAATGATCATTGAATTATTTCGCTAATAAATTTTCAAGTAATAATACCGTAACAGTAAACAAAATTTTGATCTGTATTTTCTATACATAAACAGCACAGGCAATAACAAAATGAGATAAGTATTATCGAATCACAATCTTCAACAGTTTTTCAATTAGAATGCTAAATTTATATTAAAACGACATCATTGCATCGGAAATATAATTTAGTATTGCATTATCCCTAAACAAATCAATAGGTATATGTTATTTATACTATTCCATTATTTACCTAATTCAGTTCACATAAATTTCACAGAAATCTCTCCAAGTTATCAGAGACCAGGGGTAAAAATACTAATATGGCTAATGAATTGCAAAATAATCATTTTTGTGCATAGTAGCGTAGATTGAATTTATCTTATAAGGGGGAGGGGGATAGTCTTGGGGTTCATTACATGTACATAAACTATCATACTAGGATTGCTAATGTGTAGTAAAGTAAAAGACTGCACTTTTAGACTCGAAACCACACGAAAATTTAATACGGCGGAATTCATAGTTTTAGAAGGGTAAAAGTTTAAAGTTTGAGAAATGTAAAGAAATATTAATTTACATTTACACTTTTAAAATGCATAAAATGTCTCGATTTTTTACGTAAACAAATTTCTTAATCGTTTGAAATTTTATATTACTTTAACGCTCGAAGCAATAGTACACCTGAAGGAGCATCTTCGCTGACTAGCAATAATTTTAAACCAGTTAGCGGGTATGAGGCAACTTTTGACACGAAGAGATTGCTACTGAAATGGGCAAGATGTAATATTACGCCACTTTTATAAAGTTTTTTCGTTTTAGTCTTCATCGTGAAATTAGTTGAGCAAAGATCCATTTCCAGTCACAAGACTCTCAGTTCGATAACTTTTACTGTAAACAATCGAAAAATATTACTGTTTGTAACTACCACTAAGTAATTCAACCGTCATTGAAAAAATGCTGTAAGATAAAAATGGATACATATCAGTGTTATAGAAGCAACTCTGTTCACAGGTAAGGTGAAACAATTTGTATCTCACGTATATCCGCTAATCGCAATACATCATTCTTTAAACTTCAAGAAATTAAAATATCCAGTGAGACTTAAGTTCTGTATCACGATCAATAAGTCAGAAGGGCAGGCGATTAAGTACTTTAAATGCATGTGAAATTTACCTATTTCCCATATAGATAATTTTATGTTGCATGCTTAAGGTTGGGTTCATTAAAAAATGTATTTCATTTTGCTGCTGGAAGGGGGACTAAGAATTGTATTTAGGAGCAAGATTTGAGTTAAATTTAAGAACTAGAAAATTTTGTATAATTTAACTTTTTAGTACTTGCATTACGTTTCTAAACGTGGAAATAGATTTCTTTCGTTTTGAAGCTGCGGATATGGGGAACAGAATGTGCAACAAGCTTTTGTAAAACATAAACAAAATAATTGTCTATTATATAGTTGTAAGTAGAAACAAGACAGTTTTTTTTCTTTCTTTGAATTTCTTGGCTTGCAAATAATTAAAAAAAAAAAAAAAAAAACGACGCGGATAGTGACCAAAATGTGCACGCCTATTTCTTTTTCTATAAGGCCGTTCAATTGACGGGTTTTATATAGTTCGTTTCATAAGTTCGCGTCCACGTACTCCATTTTTAATGCTTTATGTAGCTTAAAATAATAATTGTAACTGTTTCTATGGTAACTATTATTCAGTGGAACCATTCCTACCCCTATTGACGACTGTGCCTCTGCAAATTAAAATTTCAATATTCTGAAAGGAATGCTTCAGAGCAGCAAACTTAAATAAGTGATCTTACTTCCTGCATCTTATCATGTACAACATTTACGGCAAGTGTGAGGTTTTAAAAATTTGAAATAAAATTTTAATCTAGACAAATTTTGAATCGTTGCAAGACACCAATATTAATATCTAACTCCTTTTTACCTACGAAAATAGAAATTTGACATAAATATAGGAAATAAAATGTAGTTGACGTACGTCTTTTTATGCAATTTACACTTACCTAATATTACTCCATGGCATGCTACTAAATCGCCACGGAAAGGGCAAACAGACACATTTTGTGAAGTTATTTATACTAAGTGAACGTTTTCTACGGAATGTGCTTACATTCCTGAACACTTACAAAAAATTATAAAATGAGTCTACTTAACACGTGAAACCTTGAAAGCAAAAACACCGCCAATTATCCGTAAAACGAAATGTTAACGGCTATTAATAACAATGACCGAATTTCTTATTTTCTGTACAGTGGACTATCTGTTTAGCTTTAGGGCCATTGAGGATGATTTTCATATCTGAAAATATTGTAACGGTGGCATATTTTGCATATATTTGTAACTGATAAAAGCCATTGAATTTATTAACGACTCTTTCTAGGAAAACACTCCAAGATTTTTTTTCCAGAATAAAATGTATGTGAAGAGTACTATAGCATGCTTTAATGTCTTGAGGTACACACAACCGTCAAAGGCAGCACGACGGCTTTCGTATTCGAAGCACCACGCAAAAGGTTGTCCCACAAGATATGCAAGACAATCTCTGCCATTGAGACATTGGATGTACCACCCGTCTGATTCGACCTCAGACAACGTGCCAGTGGACACGGCAGAACCAAAGAATATCGTTGACAGAATCCCGATAACATGTCTCATTGCTTTTTCGTTTTTACTTGATGCTATTTTTCCTGCAAATGCTCAACTTTCTGTGCTATTTACAGTCTTTTAAAAATTTGAGCCTAGAGTGGTGTGAATGCAGTTTTTACTGTCATTTAGATAGAATTCATCCATTTAATTATTTAAATGATATGTTGCATTGAGAAGCACCCGGGCAACGCCGGGTGATAAGCTAGTAATGTTCATAAAAACAAAGTAAAAACATATTACAGTTGTCAACCATTAACAGAATGTATTAAATAAAAACGAAATTCCATCTTTTTTAAAGATAACATTCGTGTTATATCAAAACCTTGTTGTACGAGCACCATGTTATGCGAGGGACGCCTGTACCAACTATTTTGTACTCAATATTAGCAAACTATAAAATATTGTTTTTTTTTTTTTTTCGTATGCAGACGACAGAATTATGGTTCTTCCAGATAGTAGCAGTCATTCCTATAACTTACAAAGGAAAGATTAGATGCAAATTGACCATAGGCTTTCGAACTTCCGAATAAATTGAACTGTTTCCTCTACAGAAAAAGTTTTTTGTTTACCTGTAGGTTACAGCTAAGTTCACAAGATTATCAACAAGATTAAAAATCAGTAGAAAACACATGAAAGACCTCGTCGTTCTAGTAGAAAATCCTACCTAAAACCAGATAACCCCTTGAACTAAAACCAAATAAAAACTGAGGGAGCTTAAAAGAGGATTAGTCCCCTCTTTGGACAAACAGATGTTTCAATTAAAGGAACAATAGGTGAGGAATATGGTTTGAGCGAGGGTTTTTCGACAAAAAAGGGTCGTTGTAAAGGATTGTGTTTGCTGAGAGAACAATTGATAAGACAATCTTGAAATTTTAGCAATTTTTGGATCACTAGAACATAACCGACTATCTAGTGCTTTTGGATCGATACAAGCATTTGAAATTGCATTAATCACATAGGGTTTCAGTTCGGATCATTTAGAAAGTTTGCTACAACCGGAGGAACGTTATATCCTGGGTTCGCTATAGCGAAGCTCGACTTTATTTCAAATGAATATTTGAAGTAGAATCAGTATTTTACACTAACTAAACTCTTTGCTTTCAGC
Source organism: Uloborus diversus (assembly GCF_026930045.1). Taxonomy (NCBI): domain Eukaryota; kingdom Metazoa; phylum Arthropoda; class Arachnida; order Araneae; family Uloboridae; genus Uloborus; species Uloborus diversus. The sequence goes on from NC_072734.1 coordinate 230,098, forward strand.
AAAATATTTGAAGACTGAAATCTTCATTCTCATAGTCTGAAAATCATGAAATCTTCTCATCATGTTTCATTCCATCCATTAAAAAGAATGTTTTTTACTGCGTTGTACTAAACAAACGACGCATTGTATGACCGAAAACTGTTTTATATAATTTCAGTCAAAATTTACATTTTACTCAGACCCCCCTCCTGATTATTGAATAATTTTTTCGTTCCTGTGTACCTACGAACGTATGGCCCTTGAAACATGCATTTCGAACATTTCAGGCTTTCTCGTGACGTCTGTATGAACGTATGTCTGTGCGTTAGTATGTATTTATCGCACATAGCTCAAATACAGTGTTCCGTACAAGGTTAAAATTTCGTATGTAGGTTCTGTGTAGGATCTAGTTACGTTAGTATCTTTCTTTCTGGCAAGCGTACGTCTCAAATGGGTTCTTTGCTAGTTTTGTTGCGGAAAAAAAACATTATTTTCAATGCAAACTGAAGTACCGTCGGAAATTGGAAACCATTTGCCTATATATTCTAGATAAGCTTTTGATCTCCAATAGTTTGCCTCCAACTTCGGTATTGGTGTATCACACTTCGGCAACAAAAAATGACACAGCTGAAAGTTTTGAAAAATTTATTGATTTGAAATTTTAAGTTTAATGCTTCTTTCTTACCACAAAACTTGAGCAAAAATAATTTACATTCCAAATAGTTTACAATCTGGGGGTTATTGCACCCAAAGGGGCGATTAGGTTCCTCAAGGGGGTGATAAATTCTTGAGTGGCGATTGAGGGGCGATGAGAAATAAACTATTAACTATTTCTAAAGTCGAAATTGAAGAAAAAAAAATGTGATGGATAAATTGGTAGCATTAAAGATAATCAATATGATAATCAATCGGTCGATTATCAACAGCTGATTAATCGGTAATCGGTAAATTTGCTTATCGGTGCATCCCTAGCGGAGAGTTTTTTTTTTTTTTTTTTTTTTGAGCAATCACGAATGCTCATTGCTTTCATTTGACTGTTTTGATATGCTATCATTTTATTTCCCACCAGCACCCTCTGCAGCATCACCGTCGACCGGCTCCTCACGATGCTGCTCCTCTAGCGAAAACAGTCTCCAGGTTGCGTCCATATCCTATACTTACACGCATACATACACGCACGTACACACACACACACAAACACATACGCACACATACATACGCCTACACACACATACACAAACACACACACACGCATACATACAGACACCTACACGTACACACACACCTACACACAACTACCCACACACTCATGCCTTCACACAGACATAAACACACATGCCTAACACACACATACACGTACCCCCTATACACAAACACACATACCCCCCACACACACATAAACACACACGCCTACATACACACACACACTCGTGATTGCGAAAAACATAATTTGAATTCAAAATGTCAAAATTCAATTTTTTTTTTTTTTTTTTTTGCCTTGGTTGAAGACCAAACTAAAGAGAGATGAAGGCTAAAATTTCATTACCAGCAAATATTTGAGAGACCTAAATTTTTTATCAAAAATTGAAAAAAGTAACCTTATTTTCCTGGATGACTGAAATAAATGTACTTTGACAAAAGAAATTGGTTACGAGAGAAACAGTAGTTAAAGCTGTGCTAGAGCACCTAGTGCCATGGTGTCATAAACAGCAATGATAACGAACCTGAAATGACTGACGAATAGGATCCTTTTGAAATCTTTCTCTGGGGGGAGAGGGGATTTCGTAATACTTTATTGCAGTACCTGGAAAAATCCGCAACCGAGGATAAGTTGAATTATGTTTACAAACTGAATGACGGCTTAAGATGTGATTTTTAGAAAAAAAAAAGTAAGCAGTCAAAAATAACTTTCTTTTCCGAAGTATCTAAATAAAATGTATTATCTGTAAAGGTATTTTTATGTAGTAGGGGGAGATGGGGTACGTTGGACCGTGGGGCACGTAAGCGGTCTCAATTATTTTAATACGATTAATATCTTTTGTTTTATTTTATGACCAACCATGGCCCCACTAGATGGCGCTGGCGCTTAACGGGCCTTAGCAATTTATTACTTTTCTGTGTTAAAACGATGCAGCTCAGGCATCCACCAATCAATGTCAACGTTTCAGTTTGATTGTTTTTGACCGCAAAAGACGCCACAGGGAACCTCTACATCCACCAATCAATGGCAACGAAATTGATAGAGGGGTTCCCAGTAGCGCCCTCTTTATTGCCATGAGTTTCAGCGATCTTCACGGCCTATAAGAACTAAGTGGGACCGTGGACCAACAAATAGCACCAACAAATCCTATAATTAAATAAAATGGTACAGTTATATTGAACAAATTTTATTCCAGAAAGTATTATTTCAGTAGTCCTGAATAATTTTCAGAAAACTAACTTTATTTTTTTAATGGTTTTCATCAAGATTGCGGGAAAAAAATTGAACTCCTTTCTTAAAGTAAGTTTCTCTAGTTCATAATAATTGGCAACTTTTCATTTTTTGTCAAAAAAGAAAAAAAAAATATGACAGCACTTTTTCAGACCAAGAACGTGGGGGTAGGTTGGTCCACTCTTTGTGGGGCAGTTGGACCGGACCAACCTACCCCACATAATTTAAAAACTTTTTTTCTCCTAAACCTCAATAATTATTACAATATTCTAAGTATTTCTATATTATGCATTCATTTCATTTTACACATGTTTTGAAATAATAATAATAAAAAAAAAACTTAGGGCAAAAAAAGCAAAGATATATTTTATAATTATATTTAAGAAAAATTATGCTAAATTAATTTTACCAAAATATTTATTTCATATCTCTCTGCACTTTTTTGCTATTTATATTTTCAAATATACTTCTAAATTTTAGAAGACAATTGTTTTCCAAGAGTAAAATATGCAATACATGCTATAATAAAGTTCCTGTATTAATTTTTTTTTTTTTGATAAACAAGCATTCTACACAGAAATAAAATAAAACAAGTAATTGATTAAAGGAATACAAAAACATACTTTTACTTAAGATTATCTAATTTTGATTTTCCTCTTTCTTCTCCTAGCAAATATTGGTGTAACTTTGTCAATTAAAGTGCTACTTCCAAAGCTTTCAAGAAATGGCACTTCTATATTCCTAGATATCTTTAGTTAACTTTAATCTGCATTAATTGTCTCATAAATTATTCAATAATTGATTTTTCTTTTGATTTTTAAAAAATAGTTGTGTACTAATGGTGAATGCTTAAAATTGCTGTATTCAATAAAGATGATTTATTAATTAAAATCAATTTAATATATTATATTTATCTTTAAACTTTATATTTTTCACTCTACACACAAAAGAGAATAAGGTAGTTACAAAATATGATAGTATTTATCATTAAAATTATAACAAATGTTGTTTGAGTTATGCGGTCCAACATGCCCCACCAGGTGGACCGACGTACCCCACCCGTGGGGCACGTTGGTCCACTTTACTAGGGTCCGTTAAAAATTAATATAAAACAAAAGTTTATCAATTCAACACTTCCAAAGAAATCTGTGGTGTTGAGAATTGTTTAGTGAAATTTATTGTAGAAAATCGAACTGATCATTAAATTTTTGGATGAAATAAAAAAAAGGTAAGTAAAAAAGCGGACCAATGTGCCCCACCTCTCTTCATATTAATACGTAATTTTTTATGTAAGTGGTATAGTCTATTTATTACTCAATATTCTTGAGAAGTAAAATAAAAATTATTCTTGAGAAAGCTAGAAAAGGAACCTCCAATAACTCGAACTACCGATTACTCGAAGGTTTTAGCCGGTCCCCTGGGACTTCGAGTTATTGATAGTCGACTGTATATGTATTTCCAATGTCACAAAAAATGCCAGGAGTGACACCAGAAAAGTGACAAAATCACACAAAACCTGTAAAAACAACATCACGCTTTCTTTTTGACTGAAACTTAAACGTAAAAAGTGACGTATACACACAATAAACATTGCATTGTACAATCGCTCTTTAGGTAACGATAAAATGTAAAAAGATATACAGTGGCTCCCAAAAGTCTTCGTACACCTTGAAATTTTGAAGTAAAACCAAAATAACGCAAAACTGAATTCGAATATGAAGTCCAACTTTTTTTTCACATCATTCCTATGTTATTCTGAATGAAACCCAGTAGTTTTTTTCAAAATATTGCCACATTTTATTTTTGAAATTTGTCAAAAAACGAAGAGATAGAGAAAAGATACGCCACAAAAGTCATCGTACACTGAAATATTTTCGAATAAATTCATAATTAACATTATCATATGTGGTTTTTTTTATTATTATTTTTGCATTGTAATGATACTATAAAGTCATTTGCCTTTCATTTTTTTGTGTATTTATTCCCAAATATTCTGCTTATTATTTTAAAATGGCAGGTATGCGTAGAAAAAAACAAACACGATTCGAAATTTGATTTTTTTCCCTCACAGTAGCCGTAAATTGGTTTGAAATGTCTCTAAATTGGTTAATTTATACCGTTCTATAGTGAAGTGATTGAAAAAATGCTTTAAAGACAAGAATCGGATCCAAAACAAGGTAAGAAAAGGTCAACTGGCAAAGTTAACAAAGCGTGATCGGAGGTTTACAGCTAAAAAAAAACATGAAAAATACACATTTCAGAACTGAAAAAGTTTCTGCAGAATTGAATGAAGCATTTTACGTTTAATTTTTACCTAAAATTATTCGCCAAGGTTTCTGATTAGCTGGATTACATGGGACCTCTTCCCGCTGAAATTTTCTTGTTCGTGCGAAAAACAGTAAGCTTGCGCTTTCCGTCGTAAAATCAATGATAAATAAGCTCAAAACGTTTTGGAACATCGTCTTACTTATAGATGAAAATAAATTCAACATTTTGGGTTAAATTGTTGTATAATTTTAAATGGAAGAAAAAAATGAGGAATTGAATCTTAAGAACTTAGTTAGATCAGTTAATCAGGACGGTGAAGGTGTTCTTGTGTGAGGGTGCATCTCAGCATCAGGACTTGGAAATTTTGAATTTTTTGGTGAAGTAATGAATTATGCTCTTCATTTAAATATTTTAAAAAAACAATTTTAAATTATTAGCTCAAAATTTGGTAATCGGAAACAACTTTGTTTTTTATCAAGATAATGATAAGAAGCACACGTTCGCGTTTGTTGCCTTAAAATTTGTCCTTTAGCTTAGAAATATGTCCTCAATTGCCAGATTTAATTTTAATGGAACATATTTGGAGATATTTGGTGGCTAGATTTCGAAAATACACCATTGAAATGAAAAGCGAACTAGAAACAGTAAGACTAGTAGTGTGACTGAACACTTACTCAGAAATTGCACAAAAAAAGAAAGAAAAAACAATGAAATCTATTCCCAGACGCTTAAAAGCAGTTGTTGTTACTGCATGGTATTCTACTAAATAATAACTTAGTAAAAAGTTAAATTATTTACTAATTTTTTGACATTTTTTCAAAGTGTACGAAGACTTTTGTGAGATAAAATTTCCGGCACTTTTTGGCTTTTGATTTTTAAAAAATTAAGTTTTAATGTTTTATTAAAAATTTTCATGTAGTTTTGTTAAAAATAGATCATAGATCTTATAATAAAATACCTATTCCGAAATATTAATTCTAACCAATGGATAGAGGCCTATTTCATTGAAAGTCGTAGGTGTACGAACACTTTTGGGAGCCACTGTATTTACCAGAATGTTCTTCCTTTTCACTTCAGAAAATTCCATAAATAAATATACTTCTGCACTTCAATAAATAAAAGAAATTCTTCACTTTTTAACAAAGATTTTTAATTGCATAAGTATGTAAACAGCATAATTTATGTCCTCCGCTAACATAGGGCGAGGAAAAAAACATCAATATTCACCATTTCATCTTTCATCACCAATAACTAAACTGTTCTGTAAAATTTCTTTAGCTGTTGCCATTACAAGAACCAATACAAAGTGCAGACGATAAATTAAGAAAAAATATATTAAGAAAAATTTTACGTATTGCAGACGATAATAAAATAACAAATTAAATTCTAAGTGCAGCAGTCGGTAAATTAACAAAAACCGTAACCACAGGGGGAACACTGCAAGGATTGGATTAACGCACAAGCACGCTTTTTGTCAGTGCAACGAGAATGCGGTCGTTTACAAAATTTTAAAAGTATTTTTTTCTGAAAGAGCATGCTTAGGCGATACGGGGATTTCAATTTTTTTTTAAAGTAATTTTCAATGAATTTCTTTGAAATTTTCAGCATAGTTACATGATGCTAATACCAACTCAAATATAAAATTTCATTGAATTATTTTAAAAATCATTTTTTTTAAATTTAAATTTAGATTTTATAACGTTTTTTTCATATTACTCCTTGCAAACAAAAATTCATCAAATTTATAAAATACTAGCTAAATATGATAAGTAAAACAACCGAAATTAGGATGTTAGAATTACTTTCTCAAAACTTTGTGGTAAAGATAAATAATGAGGAAAAAAAAACTGAACGTTTTCGATAAAATATGTTCATATTTCAATAAAATATTAGCAAATATACTCCACAAAACTAATCAAGCAGAAAAATCTTTCACAACAAAATGTTAACAAACCACTTAAATACTTTGGCATAAAATTTTCAGCAAATTTAAATTTTAATTCGTTTGCAAAGAGCAAATTGAATTTTGTAATTATGTCGAAAAATTGGTTTTGAGGAAATCAACATTTTCTGTTTTACTATTGCAAATTTCATTATTGAATAAACAATTTAGTTTTTAATACAATTTCACCACAAATAAGGTTTTATGATTCATTTGAAATGGTATTAGTATTAAAAATTTAAATACTATATGCTTTTTTTTACTCATGCATTTTATATGCATTTCTTATATGCATTTTTATATGCATTTTTTAAGCAAAAAAAGGAGGGGGGGGGTGCCGTTGATCCCGCAAAAAGTGTCATAACTTCGCCAGTTTTCCACCCATTCATTTTTTTTTTTTTAACGGTTCAGCTAAAAGTCTAGTTTTTAGAAATATAATGAATGAAAAAACGTTTGTTTGACTAATTTTTACTCATCTGAAAGCCCCTTATCGCCTTAAAAACATAGGATCTGACAATTTTTTAAATAATTTGTTTAAGTTTGATATTTAAAAAAAAAAACTTAAATCTGAGCCCTTTTATTGTTTACAGCTTCTGCCAATGACATCATAAATGATAAAATGCCATTCAGTGTTGCCATTCACAGAGCAAAATATTTAATTCGCATCTTTACTCATCTGTATTGGCAACGATATGGTTGATAGCAAGCGTAGAGCGCAATATTTAATTCGCTTCTCGATCATCGTAACGTGGAAACGTGGTAGAAAGATGCGGCAAAGTGCATCATTTGTGACGTCATCAAGACCACGCCTTGTTTGAAAAATCAGACATTTAAAAAAAAAAATTTTTAAAAAAAACTTATGAAAATGAAAGTATTTTCTCGGTTCATGTTTTTTTTTTTTTTTTTTTGGCTCATTCTATCCGTTTTAATGACTAAGAGTAGTACTTTTGACTGAAGGAAACTACCCCATTGATGCAGTAATTTGAATTTTGATCAACACCGTTAGCTTGCTTTTTATTTTAGTCTGTATTACGCGGATTATTTGCGGTCAAAAAAATCCTAAAATTGTTTAAATGTTGGATTTCAGTCTTTCAATTTTACCAGGTGAGGGTGATATTATTATTCCGTGGCTTAAAGAATCAGTACTTTTTTTTTTTTTTTTGTATATTAATAAATGTTTTCGCAATGTGTTTTGATAAAAGTATCTTTTAATGCTTATTTAGGTGTATAATTATGGTAAAATACAATATCGCAAATTATTTAAAAAAGAACGCTGAACTTGTTTGTACAAAAAGTAAGCCAGGGGAGTATACATTGATAGCTATATATTTTCTGTTTTAATGCTAAAATGAAGAAGTTATCAAGAATTGACTGCGTGGGCCCTATAAAAGGCAATATTCCTTATTAATTAAGGATATGATAACAACAATATAATTTGTTTTACCTAAAAAAATTAATGTGCCGTTGAAATTATAACGTATATTCACCCTCATTTAGAATGTAAAATCCAAACAGTTTACAAAACCTAATGAAAGTTTTTTAAAGAATTTCAAAATTTTGATTATGTTTTGGAAAAAAAAAAAAAAAGGTTGCACTAAAAGTACTGCGCAGTAAAAACTTGACGTTCTCCAATGCTGTTTATTTTTAGTTATGTTGCTTCTGTTGCCGGGGTCGAGTTTTAAAAATAGCATATATTTTCCGAAAGCTGTTTGGATGCAGTACTGTGTAGTTCGAATCACCAATATATGGAGGAGCGATGTGTGTCCGTGTCGGATATGAACCACGGACCTCTGTGATACTAACCCAGTGTTTTAGCCGCTAAGCCAGAAAGACCTCAAGACTAAGTGGCAAAGTTAGATTAAGTGCTCTCTGACGTACGCCACATTACTCCTCCTTCAGTGATGGATAGGGTAAGTGAGAGAGCGATTCAATAATTAACAGATGAGGCGCCAAGAAGCCAGGCGTTCTGGCTGTAGTTGTTACTTACGCTGCAGCTGTTGTTATGATAAGTAAATGATATGTATGTAAATGATAGTGTTGCTGCTGCAGAGGGAGAGGCGTGTAATGGCTATAAGCATCCGCACTTGGGCACGTTAGAGTTAGCGGCAGCGGTTGGGAGCATCAGCTTATAGTCCTGACCCCACAATGTAGTCCCGTAAAAATTTTTAGGTCCAGAGAATTTCTCTTTAGAATCTTGATCTTTGGGTGTTCTAATGCGAGAATATCTTGGGTAGACATGTTGAATCCTGCGCGAAATAATTTTACAGGCCATCAAAGAAAGCGGCCATTTTGGTTCACTTGCTCATTACGTTTTTCGCAACGGGCGTACCTACAACTTTACTTTTAATTTTGAACTGCAGTTTTTGGAGTGTAGGAAGTCAATTAATGTATTAATTATGTCATAAAAGCCGCTCTAGCTGTTTTCACAATTTTACGTGGAGATATCCCTGACATTTGTTGTTGAATATTCTTATTACTAAAATGTGTGCAAAAATTAATAAATAATTCAAAATACTCATTTTAAACTTGTGTTTATCACATACATGTTTTTTCAACAACTCAATAAACGAAAAATACAAGATTAGTTAAGTTTTAAAAAAGGTTACGATCTGTTTTTGCATTGCATGTTATTGCATTACGACGGACGTCTGTATCATTTGATGCCGCAACCACTCTTTTTGAACCATTTTTATCAGCCCAGTCTATGTGTGGAAAAATTCGTAGATCTGCACACTATAATGAATTCTTCTAATTAAGTTCTTCAATGATCTGTCTCAAATTTCCTATGAAAGGTATTGCAGATTGCTTCTTCATTAACTGTTAAACCGTTAACAATTGCTGAAAATGTAGCATTTTTTGACATTTCTTCTATTTCCTTGCGTGATAGTTATTGTAAATTTTCCTTATTTGATACTGAAGACCAGAAATTTTCTACCTGCATAGGTACTAGTGTTTTTCTGTCAATTACAGCAAGGTTTGTTGCGCCCTTAGTTGGTTCTCTTCCCATCCTTTCAGATTATTTCACAAAATACTGCAAATAACTATCGATACAACATGAAGTTCATACAGAAATGAATCTGTGCAGAACATTGCTGATAACTTCGCCAAAAGTTTTCTTTATTTAGCGGACTTGTGACATGAAATATATAACGAGTGCAGTTTTTATTGAGGATACTTTGCTAAATAAAAAATGTTCTGACAACACATATTTCTGTAATTTAGTTTGGTAGGTGAATCACCATCACCAAGGGCGTGAAAGGGGGGGGGGGAGAAAAGAAACCCGTTGAAAGGGTTAGTCCTGAGCCTGAAGGGGGCCCAATATTTTTAAAACTAGGGATGAAATATATGGTTAAACAATATGGAAGGGGGCCCGGAAAAGTCATTTGTGACGGGCCCCAAAATTTCTGTGCACGCCCCTGACCATCACATAATCTGTTTCGTTGGAAACAAGTCGTGAGCTAAACTATTTTTAATGCATTCTCCCCTTTCTTTCGCTATTTCCATGTCTCTGCACCCTTGTTAAAGTTGATTCTTTCCCATTAGCTTAGAAGTGATATTTTATGAAGAACTGTGTGCATCAAAGCATGGTTGGTTTGATGAAAATGATTTTTGAAAGTAAATCAGACATTTTTTGAAACAAAATGTATCCAGTCTAAACTGGCGGTACTGTTCTAATCAATGATTTATGATATTCATGATGCTGAGAAGGCGAATCTTGACACTACCATTCATTCACAAATCGTTTAGTGAGAAAGCTGTCAAGTTGCCCTGTTTCAGAAATCTCATGGGGATTTATATGTTGAAAGATAAAATCAACAAGTCTTTTGACATTTTCATCAAAATACTGGCTACGATTGCTTATAAAAATAATGATGCGGGACACTCTCACAGTGATCCATTAAGTGAGAACTAGTAAGACTCCGAAACACATAGCATATCATTAAAATTTCATGATACTTTAAATGCTACTCAGCAACATACTTTTTCTCGTCTGCCCTACAATTTCTCCGGCACTTTTCTGTGACCCTTGAATCGTTTCTTCCTACTTCAACTCTGGCTTCAAAGCATCGAATTTACCATTCTATTTTTAACAACAAATTTACCTTGAATGAATTTTTCCTACAGGTAGGGACATTTATTTTCTAGCGCCCTTATCCTATCTAAGTACCATGTTGCATATAGCAGATAAATGATGCAATCAAATATACGAAACACTGGAAAGAATAATTCAACAGTCTGAACGTATAATTTGTAATTTTCTTCAGCAGCAATAATCAAGTGTTTTACAAATGATACCAGTGAACAAAACACTTCCCAATACCTGCACAGTTCCGATTTGTCACTACGTCGCTTAACAAAAACTCAATCTCTGTTTTCAAGCTTTCAATATTTGTGCGTAGCGATTAAATCATTATTTGACTTTTTTCCTCATCCATTGAGTCAAGAGCATCCTGAACCATCTTTACTCGCTTAGCAGAACTTCTCTTGTAGTCTAAAATCAACATCTTATAATGATTTTCAAAAGATTCTCAATGGTTTTCTGAAGTCTTCACGGCTTCTTGTGAGCTAAAAGCAGCAGCAAGTACTTTTGGGGATAAATGTCTAGAAAAAACCAACAAAGGTTCATTATTTCTTTCGGAAGCACAGAAAAGAATGCTTTCAGTATACGTTGTTACGTATAAATAGTTTTATTTCATTAATGTAAACCAATGCATTTTCATCTACATTGAGCATTGAGCGTCAATTCTTTTATTTCTGGAAGAATAAATCCATGCCCAGAATTTAAAAGAGGCTTTAATATTTCATTTGCCTTTTTAAACAGTTCAAATTTTGAGAATAGATGTTGCGCAGACTGTGTATTGGTTTCTCGCTCATACTTTCGAATATAAGAACTTATACAGTTTGGATGTGCATATAAACTCGCAGCAGAATCATTCATATCGCTGTTAAGATCTGCTACTCTGTCAAAAACTTCGTCTTGATTTGGACCTCTTTCAGTACTTTCTGATTTGGATGTGCATATAAACTCGCAGCAGAAACATTCATATCGCTGTTAAGATCTGCTACGCTGTCAAAAACTTCGTCTTGATTTGGACCTCCTTCAGTACATTCTTATTTTTCTAAAACATTGTTTTCACTTTCAAAATAACTTGTTTGTGCATTTTTTCTACCATTTTTTTAGCGTTCCCCCTTGTGTGTATTTCTTGTAGCACTTATTGCTGCAGATGACACACTATATTTTCTTGCAGCGTTTTTCAATATTGCGTCTTTGCGTATTTCAGCAGCATCACGAACTCGTTTTTGTCGGAACACATAATTTTTCACCTGATTCCTTTTGACAAACTATATATTCGTTTGTCAAAACTGTCTTCAAGATGTCTTCAATTGCCCACTAAAACTTTCTAAACTCAATTTAGAAATATCAGCCATTGCTTAAATAGCTATTGTCACAGAAACACATGAAACAAAAAGTTTCTGGAACTGTGGAATATTTTTACTCAAAAACAATTACTTTGATAGCAGACGATAAATAACATTGAACAGTGGTGGAGCGAATGGGGGGGGGGGAACCCCTATATCCACTGGTTTTAACATGAATGCACATTTTAATACAGTAGCTTATGCATATGAAAGGGCTGCTTTGATCAACAAAGCCCTTCATAAGGTATTTTTGATCAAAAAAATCTCCTTCATAAGGTATTTTTGATCAAAAAATCCCCTTTAGAAGGTATTTTTTGATTGAAAAACCAATTCAAAAGGTTTTTTTTGTATCAAAAAACCCCCTCCAGAAGGTATTGCTGGCTGCGCTGGTGACCTTGAAAAATATTGATTTACACACACGATTTTACACTTTAGAATCGTTTGATTTCATTAAGAGTTATTAATTTTTGTACATGGTAAACAAAAAACGTCGGAGATATCTCACTTAAAAATTGTGGAAATAGCCAGAGCGGCTTTTATGACGTAAATATTACATTAATTGACTTTCTAAGAACCAAAAATCTCAGTTCAAAACTAAAATTAAATTTATAGGTACGCACGTTGCGAAAAACGTAATGAACAAGTGAACCAAAATGGCCGGTATCTTTGATGGCCCGTAAAATTATTTCGCGCAGAATTCAGCATGTCTACCCAAGATATTCTCACATTAGAACACCTACAGATCAAGATTCTAAAGAGAAAATCTCTGGACCTAAAAATTTTTACGGGCATACATTGTGGGGCCTGGAATATTAAGCTTAGCCATTATGGATCGGATTTCTCATTGTTGCGGAGCTAGGGTTACCAGAGCAAAGTTTCTGGTTTTGCTGAATTGGCCAAAAATTAATGCTTTATTTAATAAACAATTCCATTCAATTTAATAACCAATTCCGTTTGCTCATATTCTATAGGAGCCTTAGGGCGGACGAGTGAGCAATGGTCGAGGAATGAAGAGTCTGCGGCGTATCCATAATGCTGCATTACATGGCGCCATCTATTGCAATGCCGTATCACCACTATATGGGGTACGAATCACCAATATGTGGACTACGTTGAGGAGCGATACGTGTCCGTGTCGGGATTTGAACCACTAACCTTTTTGATACTAACCCAGTGCTTTAGCCGCTGAGCGTAAACGTAAAAAGTGACGTCTACACACAATAAACGTTGCAAAAGGACCTCAAGGCTCGGGGGCAAAATTATGTTATGTGCTCTCTGACGTACGCCACATGTATGCTTTTAAAACTGTATGCATTTATGTAAAGGCATGTTGATTCTCGGTGATTAAAGCGCTTTTGAAAATCTTTTTGTAGCATAAGAACAATTCCTATCAGATATATTTCTTGAGCAAGAAAGTGGACAAAACGATGGATTCCAAAGACAATTTTCAGGAGTTTCTGGATCGAAAACAGTACAGCCGAAATGGCGTTCGACGCTATGAATGGATATTTGGAAAGACGTTTCTGAGTACTGGAGGCCTCACAACTACCAAGGTAAGCAATTAGGACTCTGCTCTTGCAATCTAATCTCCATTTCCGTTATCGATTTCACAAACCACAACAATTAAAAATTGACTTGTAAAGTGGTATACTAATAAATTCGTTCAAAGTTTACCGTAGCTGGATACTTGATTTCCGAAAAGTTGTACTAGAGATCGCAACTTCTTTTCTTTGGTTCCATAGAATGTATTTTTTTTAAATGTAAAATGATTAATCAATTACAGGGTGTCTTGAAATAGACTGACTGTTTTCAAAAATTTATAACAGTAAAGTGGTTCATGATGAAAAAACAAATTCTCGCTTAAAATGTATGTGGTTGCCTCCCCCCCCTCCCCGATCCAAATTTTAGTTCACATTTTTTTCAATAGATGGCGCTGCAGATTATAAGCCTGTACATCAAAAAGAAGAATTGAAATTCACCTATTTTCATCTGGCATAGAACGCCCTCAAACAACCGCTTCCTAGTTTTTAAATTATGTGTTTAAGTCTTTAGCTAACTCAATGAAAAGGAATAAAATTTCACGCCACGGGTAAAATACTTTTTTTTTTTTTGAGAATTAAGAATTGTTTCATTTTCCCCTATAACTCTTTTTTTTAAATATAAAAGAATTTTTCTGTTTAAAAATGATCGTTTTTTTTAAAAAAATTCAATTTTTTTTTTCAATCAGTCGAAATGCCACCCCCTGGATGCTTCGCCTCTGGAGAGAGCCACTCCTGCCAACCCCTTAGTACCGTATAGATATGTTCCTTAAAAATAAAACAAAAAGGAATATTCACTGTTAGGGAGCCTGCTCCATAACTTGGGATACTTAGATTGTTCTTCTACGTATGCAGCAATATAAAATAGCTAGGGACACCTATTATCAATTTAAATAAGTTTATTTTGCAATTAAATAAAGAAAAAAACATTTGTTGTAAATAATACAGTCTTTTCAACGTTCAAAGATTTCAGAATGTATACTTGCCCCTAAAAGTATTGATTGTCTCCCCAGCCTTCTTAATCCTTTCGAATGTAATGTTTCTGAGTTGCCCTCTTCATTTTAAAGCATAAAAGTAATTGGTGAACCCAAATAATTTCTCATGCAGCTGATTTTTAGCTCGTCATGTTCCTCATTTCACACCTTTTCACTTTCATTTTCATTTTTTTCATAATACGTGAAATTTACATCAAATAAATTAGTCTCATCAACATTTTGCGACTTATTTTCATTAGCAAACCATAATATTTTTGATACTGAGCCAAAATGCCTTTTGTTCATCCATAGAGTCATAATTTTTTTTACTAATAAAAAAAAATCTGTCCTGTAACGGTATGACACATTTACTGTCCTCAGAATGGTCATTATTTTGGAATTTTCAAACTTCATTTTTTTTTCTTTTTGATATACAATTAGGCAAATTATTTAGTCAATATTCCTCGTAGACACTTTTTATGTCTTGGTATTCAAACTTGAAAGTGTCTCAAGTTTGGAGTGTATTTGCAACTTCTCAAATTTTTGAATAAATAGTTAAACAGAATTAGTTAAATATAAACGAATAAACACAAAGACAAGTACATAGCTGAGAAGAAGTGTGTCAAAAATTCAAACTAAAGCTGCAATTAATGTAGACACCAAAGTTTTTTTTCTCCATTGTTCAAAATCGCATATTATGTAGACCTTTTTTAAATAATTGAACTTCCCTATAAACCTGAAGCATTGAAGTCTAATTTACACTATCTGAAATGACAACTATTCCTTGATCCTGTAATGCCATTTATTTCTTACTGGTGGAATACTGACAGGTCAGAAAACAAAATGTCCCAAGTTAGGGTACTGTCCCAAGTACAGGCACTTGACTGTACTCTTTGTCTCTTCTCCTCTTCCTGGAAAAGTTCGAAATGACGGATCAGGTAAAAGTTAAAAGCATTAATATTCAAGCGATTATTTTGTTCCACGTAATAAATAAGTCAAAATGAATTTGAAACTTCTATTCATTTTGCTTCATAAAACTTCAGATTTTTTTCACGAATTTTCTGAAGGCTTGAAGCGAGAAATTCGATCATTTATGTATTGATTTTTTTCTACTTGAATATTTGTAACTGTTTTCTCTGTTATAACTTGAACTAAAACTTCAAGAAAATAGTTCATCTGAATAAACTATGAACAGTAATGATGTAAACAACGTTAAAGAGACACAAAATGTGCAAAAAAATAAAACCTCCTTTTGTCGAATATCTTTGCCTCCACCAGCTCACATGTTTTGCTCTTAAAAGGAAATTCATTTCAACTTTAAATATGTGTATGCAATTTTTTTTCCGCATATTTCGCGCTTCTCTACCTTTTTAAATTTACATATTTTTTTTTTTAGTTTTCAGCCCCAAAGCAGTTACTTTCTTCTTTAGTTTTTTCCTTTTTAGCGAGAAAAAATGTGTTCAATGCGCACCAAACTTCAGAAATATTATTAGTATTAATGCATTTCGAAACTCTTCCTTGCATCTTGCTATACGAGATATGCAAAATAATAAAATTTTCCTGTTTTATTAGCTCATTTTTATATTTTTAGAGATACATTGACATGCTGAAACTGGAACCTGGTCAAAAGGTATTAGACGTTGGTTGTGGTGTTGGAGGTCACAGTTTTTACATGGCTGAGGTGAGGCTCTAGTTGTCTTTTGTTCATTTAATAATCTCAAGTTTAGATGAATTCTGCCAACTTTAACGTACGTATCACGGATTGCCTATTTCTATGACTTTTCGGACCGGAGTGTCAAACAATTGAGTCATTGCGAACGCATATTTTATCTAAATAAGTAGAAGAAGCTTCTATTGCTTTTTTTTTTGACTCCGAGTTCAAGTTCCGCTGGAAAGTTGTGGCGAACGGCTTCCTTTAATTGTTTTTTTAAGGGAAGACTCATTTTTTTAAGCTTTTTTTTTCTTTTCGGCTCGCTTTAAAAATTGCTGAAAGATCACCGTGGCACATGACTTGTACCGAGGCTACAAATTCGGAGGAGGGGGAGCGGGATAACCGGATTAATAAATATTTTATGTCTACAGTGGTGGACAAAATTATAAACTCAAAATTTTCTTCGTTTGTTTCTATTATAGCATGACTCAGTTTAAATTATTTTCATTGAAGTTACGATGAGTATTTGAAGAAATAGTTCTAAAATTAGTACATCTTATCGTTTAAATTAAAAAGTTCATGAAATTAGAAAATTTGCTAATTTAATATTTTATCATTACGTGAAACCTGGACAAAAGTTAAACTCAAAGGTAAAAAATCCAGGATTACGAGAAAGTTTCGTTCGAAAATGTTAATTTAACGCCATAGAATAAATAAATGTTGCCATCAGTGATTGCTAAAAGTTTTTGGAAATTAATGAGAAACATATAAATGCACCGCTGGACAAAATTATAAACTTTTTTTTTTTTCATTTTTTCAATCATAATTTAACTTAGTTAAAAAAATTTTGTTCCAGTAAAGATAAATAACTGACTAAATGGTCCAAGGTTCAGTATAACTCATAAAAAATATAAAATAAATAATTTAATTTAAAAAATTCTCAACTTAATTACCTTAATAACACATGAAACCTGGACAAAAGTATCAACTCAAAGGTAAGAAACTCTGAAGTTTGGTAGAATTTTATTCAAATACTTAATCATTTAATATCCAAAAATGAACCAATGCTGAATTACAAAATTACAAACTTACGATACTGCATAAACACAATTATAAGCTGACAAAATTAATTTTTTTTAAGTTTAATTAAGTTACATTTGCAATTACTTTAGTAAAACAAAAGCATAGATTTATGAAAATGTAATTTTGCTATTAACATGGATAAATTAAAAAAAAAAAATCAACATTTGAAATGTTTTAAAAATTAACACTGCATTAAATCTAGCCATTAGTGTAAACTACTAACTTTTAAAAACGAGTTGGGTCACCATTTTTCTGAATTACTTCGAATATGCGGCTGGGCATAGATTTCACAAGAGTGTCCAACAGCTGCTGTGGCATATGGTTCCATGCTGAAAGTTTTGCACTTTTTAATGCATCTGTGGTTTGGTACTGGTGCCGATCATGATAAACTTTGCGAACCGTGGTCCCCCAAAGATTTTCAATCGGATTAAGATCCGGACTACGAGCTGGCCATTTGATAAATTTGATACCCCAGCGCTTGAACCATTCTTTTGTACTTTTCGCTGTGTGTACACTCGCATTATCTTGCTGAAATGACCAGTTACCTCCAGGAATCAGATGAGCAAAAGGTAAGAGATGATTTTCCAGGATTAATTGGTAATCTTCAGCGTTCTGTCTTCCATTAAGAAACGCCAATCCTGCTTTACCATGCTGAGAGAAACCAGCCCAAACCATTACAGAACCTCCACCAAAGTTTCGGCTAAATATGTGCTGTTCTTTTTTTCTAATGTCATGCCTATAGTATCTTAAGCCATCTGGACCATCCAATTTGAATTTTTTTTCATCGGACCAAACAACTGCATTCCACATTTTTTCCCAAGACATTGCTCTGTGAAAACTGAAGTCTTTCAGCAATATACTGAACCCCCAGTTTTGGCTGTTTTCATTTTTCTCCACTTCATATTCTGAGCTTGTTGTAGAACTCTTCTAACTATCCTAGAGCTCACCTTGAGTTTTAAAGTTTTCAGAATTTTGCGGGAAGAAGCTCCAGTGTTTGATGCTGTCGTAAAATATATCTTCGAGATCTCTCAGTAAGTTTCGAATGCCTCCCCATCCTTTTTCTTTTTCCATAACTTAAGTGATCCTTCAGTACGTTTTTTACTGCCCCTTGGGAGCATAACTAAATAGGCAATTTGACGCTGGCATTTAACAGCATCTCTGTAGGCCACAATATTTCCTACTTGTTGCTCTGTAAGTTTTAAACCTTGAGGCATTTCAAAACTCAATGAATACCAAAGCACGAAGAACTTAACAACTTGACAGAATGAGAACTTGCACTAAAAAAGCTCAAATCATTCTGAACATGAAAACCAGACAATAAAAAGTTTTACTTTAATAATAAAGAAAAATTAAACTGAGGAGAAAATATCGTCTGAAATAAAAATAAATGTTTTTTATTATTTTTTTTTTCACTGGAATTTTTTTCGTTTGACATAATGATAAAGAAAATAAGCAGTAGCTAATGACAAGAATGTTTTTATTTTATTCTTCAGAAAAGAAGTTAATGATGAGAAAATCCAAAACTTAGAATATAATATACAAGAGCCCTTAAAATTTATATATATATCAAAGTTTAGCATTTAAATTACGTTATTTGTTTTATTAAATAAAAAATAAAATTAAACTGGGTTGAATTATGATTGAAAAAATGAAAAAGGTCTTCAGTTTATAATTTTGTTCATCAGTGCATTTAAATGTTTCTCATTAATTTTCAAAAACAAAATATTTATCAATCACTGATGGCAACATTTATTCATTCGATAGCTTTAAATCAACGTTTTCGAAGAAAATTCTATTGTAATCCTGGATTTTTTACTTTTGAGTTTATACTTGTGTCCAGGTTTCACGTAATGATAAAATTACGTAATGATATTAAATTTTCAAATTCTCTAACTTCATTAACTTTTTAATTTAACTGATGAGTTGTACTAGTTTTAGAACTACTCTTTAACCCCTGATTTTATAAAGCATCTTTACTTTAGTGAAAAAAAGTTAAATTGAGTTAAGCTATAAGTAAACCAAAAAAAAATTTTTTTGAGTTTATAATTATGTCCACCACTGTATTCCTACCAACTTTTTTGTATTTCTACTCTTCTACATTCATTCATTCCACATCAAGGAACATACAATTTTAAATGTACTTAAAACAGTAATAATTTATTCGAATTTTGCTCTTTGTATGTTATTCTGAAAATAAATGAATGAAAGGGAATGTTTCAATAACTGAGAAATGGGCGTAGTCGTAAAATTCGTTCTTATATATAAAGATTGTTTCTTATTTATTTCTTCTTCGCTCATATTGCAGTTTTGTTTGATGAGTACTACATTCTAAGTGTTTCGCCTCTTGCATTTGTTACATGCTATTTTAAATGCAGTGCCCACCGCTTATTAAAATCAAATTCGTTCTGTGGACATTTGATTTTATAAAGCATCTGATTTTATTTACCGGCATTCAAAAAATAAATAAATAAATAAACGTTTCAAAGCTCAAATACTCTAAAAATGAAATGAATTGCTTCATTGATTTCTGTTTTAAGTATTTCAAAACAGTTATCGTTTTAACTAAACATGAGGTACATTTTTTAAAAATATTATTTGCACAAGGATCTTAAAATATAGGCGTAATGTTGTTTGCTAAACAGAATTGGGAGAGCAAGGGTTCAGTATCGTTTGAGAGTTTACAAAGTGTTTTGTAACGTTCAACATCAAAATTTTCCTCTTTGCTCTCAAATTCATCGTACATTATCAAGCGCTTTTCTGACATCTATAGAAGAGGCAATTTTGACTCTGAGATTTCCTCGTCTTCTGAGACCGATTCCTAAACTTATTGGTGCTTCTTTAACAATGATTTACGTATGATGTCCAAAAGTTTGATTTTATAAAACGGCTATAGTGATTTTATTAAAAGATGGTTTTACCATGTTTTGCTATTGCAATGATTCGGCTCTTCCAGATTTGGTTTTAAAAAGCGGCTTATTTTATAATCCAATGATATCATTTATAAATATCTCGTTTATCAGAAAAAACTTACGAAACATTTTAGACTTTACTCTGTGATAAACAAATTAAATATATTTTTTTTAATTTTCTTTTCTTCTTATTTTTTTATTTATTTATTATTATTATTTTTTTTTTTGTTTTCTTGACCGTCAACAACCCTCCGCCCCCCTCCCCCGTTGCGCAATCTGCGGCGATGAAGTTCGTTTAAAATATGTACACCTTATCACAGTTCAAAACCCTAAATGAAGCGATATATTTTTAGTATAACTAATCGCAAAAATTTTTTTGTTTTGAAATTAAATCTAAAGATTAAATGCTGTTTTGAATATTTATTGTTTACAATGTTATTGGTATTATATTGTATTACTGAACTCACCTTTCGTTAGGAGAATGCGTTATGTTGCGACGATCATCCATCTTCTGTAAGTTTCATTACTTTTTCTACTATCACTTAACGCTTAAAGCTGACCCAAAGAGTAAAGAAACAAAATTTCCCCGACCATGCGCGCTTCTGTCGCATGCGCGAACAAAAGGAATGCCAGATGAGAGGTGTGCCGTTACGCGCGTTATGTCACAAATCGGTTTACCCTCCCATAAGAAGTTATCACTTCAGTAGTTGAGAGGTTTTGCGCGCAATACTCTGGCACCAGCCCGCGGGCTGCAATGAGAATATTCTATTACTGCCTTCGCCCTAGATAAAATGTCCCTCTTTTCCTGTATTGCTATGCTGTGTTGTTATGCTGTGAACCACGGAAATGTATGTGCTGGATAAAAAAAACTATTCAAAATATTGAATGCACTATATGGTGCGTGTACCATCTGTGTTTCAGTATTGGATAATGCCGCATGTCTCATCGCTGAATTGAATGCCATTACGTCAAGACTGAGAAAGTCTTCGCTAAGGGAATAAATTACCTTGTTGCAGGACCAAATCAATACCAGTAGCCATGAACGTTTTCCTTGTATTGCCCTTGTAGTTTTCATGCCATTCAAATACATCGGTCCATGAAAGAGCAGAAAACGCAGCTTATAGTAACAACAGTTCCAGTAGTCAGAAATAAAATTGTGAAGAACATCAACAGCAAACTTATGTAGGTTGTATATATTTTTAAAAGGTTTCTTATGATGCTGTTACTTTCTTGTCCTAGAATTATGATGTTGAGGTTATTGGAGTGGATTTGTCAGTAAATATGATGACAGTAGCAACTGAACACCTTTCGGAAAGACCGCATCTTGCTAACAAAGTAAGAAAAATATTTCACTCTGTTATTTTAAAAAAAAACTAAATAATATTTTCTCAATTCAAAAGTAACAAGTAAACAAGTATGTCACCGCCTGCCTTGTCTAGTGCTCAAAGAAGTCTGACTGCGACGGAAAGGTCCGAGTTTGAATCCCGGCTCGGGCATGAATGTACATTCTCTCTCTCTTACAGTTGCCTATCCTGTGAACGGGTCCTTATGGCACTGTACTGTAGAAGTCGGACTTCACACCGAATTACGGTACAGTTGGAAAAGTGAAGCAGCGCACCCCAAATTGCCAGCCTAGGTGGCACACGACAACAACAACAAACAAATATGTCATACAAAAGTGGAGAAGGATTTCTGTGATCCCCTTTTTAGCCTACTTTCCCAGTAAAAGTCAGAAAAAGAAGAAAATAGTATGAAAGAAGTCTTAATGCATCTTACAAATATCGCGAAAAACAAAAAAAAGTCAAAAATAAATAAAATAATTAAATATATTTCGAAAAATTAAAAATTGGAAAGTAGGGTATTGAGATGGGAAAAATGTCTGTCTGTCCCCCCCTAATAACTTTTGAATGAATAGTTCGATTCCGAACAAACTTTTTTTTTGTTCGAAAGATCTTGGCGAGGACACCTCATTCCCATATTTCACTTTTTGATTTGAACTATTTTTTGTTCAATTTTGAACAGTTCAAAAAAAAAAAACTTAACATTAGCGCCGACGGGGAAATTCAAGGCAATTCCGAACTGTGACACGAATTTGCTTCAAACAAACTTTGCAGGAAAAAGCTTTTGATGAAAAACTTGTATTTAAAATATCTTTTTGATTTGAACAATTTTTCATTCAATTTTGAACAGTTCAAATCCCTTAACATTAGCGTCTATGGGGAAACTGAAAGTCAATGTAGATTCCGTACTTGAAGGCGGATTTACTTCAAACAAATTTTATTGGAAATAGCTCTTGACGCCAAACTCCAGACTCCGACTCCGAGAATTTAGGGGCACCTGACTCCGACTCCAACTCCTGTGCCTGACAATTAATCGGACTCCGACTCCCCGACTTCGACTCTGACTTCGTAGCTTAGGCAAAAAATTATACACGGAGAACAAATGACTGACTCCGATTCTTGATATTCGTCTCCGACTCCTTTATGACAAAATGAGATTGACTCCAACTCCGATTCCACAGCTATGGTTTTAACTGTGACATAATTATTGTTGATATGACTTGTTTTTTTCACGCTAAAGTTTTAATTTAGGTATTCAGTTTTCGGTGAATAAACTCGAAGTTATTTATGTTTCTACATAAAGATATGCGCAGACGATTTTTTTTTTTTTTTGATAATGAAAAGTATTTTTTTAAGTTGACATTTTATTGTTTTTATTTATTTTGGTAAGTGCATTAATTCATTTAAAAAATTATTTTTGGCAACAGGGGAAAAAGAAACGATTTTTTTTTTTTTTTTTTTTTTTTTTTTTGATATGTACCTATTTATTTTACTGAGCTTATTAATTGTAATTATTATTTTTTTTTTTTCGTTTTGAAAGCTGTTAAAGAATTTTTTTTTAATGGAAAAAAAGTGTATTAGCAGCTTTGTTTAAAAGGTGTGGCTATTTTACTTGTTCGTGTTTTTTTTTTTTTTTTTTTTTTTACGCATCTAATTTTTTTTAGATGAGTGAGGAATATATTATTCCTAGAAATTAGCTTAAAATATTAAAAAAATATATGTTTGAAACAATTTGCGATTTTTAGCTATTTTTGAGAATATTGATCAGGTACTAGAAAGTAGTATGGGTATACGGGAAAGTAGGCTTGTATAGTTCAAGACGGAACTTCTTGTTTGAATTGTTCGTGTAAAATTAGTGTCGCAAGGGGAAGAAAAAACCCGGGTTTATTCTCGGGAATAACACTGGATTTTCAAACTTTTCCGGAAATTTTCTAGTGTTTTGAAGAAAGGAAACTTCGTTTATATTTTTCCCTTTCCCCAACACAATTTCAAAATTTTAAGACTTTTTAGTGTTGCAAATGCAAATTACTTTACATCTTTCTAAAAAAGCTATGTCAAATCGACTGTTTAGCTACCCATAACTATTTTGTTTATTGGTTCGCAATTAAGTATTTACCTGATTGATTTGAATGTTTAATACTTCTATGAACACTACTGATATGTAATTAAACGATAAATGATTTATTTGAATATTTAGCATTCTTAAATAATTGCACTGAGATAAGTCATATCATTCATAGTACTTATCACGTCAGCACATTCCGCGTTCATTTCCCAAAATTCATGAAGTTTTTTCCAGTAGCTCAAAAAATTTCTTCTTGTTTGTTGTTATTTTTTTTTCTCCATCTCTGTTGGGAGGAAAGGACTCCGTCCCCAGATAAAATTGCTTTTTAATTGTAAACATAACGCAAATGTAATTTGAATTGGTTTCATGCTACATAATATTTTGGAGGGTTCCCCAAAACGTTATTTTTCCAACTTCAGGTCGGATTCAAATAATCTGAACTCACTGAGCCCTGAAACATCCTCCTACTTCCAAACCAAACATTGCTCGTGCATTTAATTTAATTAGCATGGAAATTCAAAAGTTGAAATTTAATTTTCTCTTTCTATTTGAGGTAGTGCATTTACACAGAAATAATTCTCAAAATTTCGACTTCAGTCAAAAGTGCTTTAACAGGGGGGAAGACTATGCGATTTCCGTTTTTTTTTTCTTTTGGATATGGAAACCCTTAAACAAACATCACGAATTTTTAATGAATCCAAGCCGTTTTAGCGCTAAGTTTGCTGCGTTACCTCATTGTGTTCTCGTTACAGGTGAAATTTGTTATCTGTGACGTGACACGTGCTAGTTATGATGACAATTCATTCGACGCAATATACAGCAGAGACACTCTACTCCACATAGAAGATAAAGATGAGCTTTTCAGGAATTTTGAAGTAAGTTATGGCAACGGCAGTCTCTATTGTTAATTGTGTGGAACTAAGAAGAAATGAGTGAAATGAAAAAAAAAAAAGCAAATAAGGCACAAATTGCCAAGAAAATTTTAATGACAGTTTCAGTTTTTTTTAAATTGCTTTTTCCTTTCGCTCATATTTTAACAAAAAGCAGTTTTAATCATTTTTCATTTCAGAAGAAAACTATCGTTTCTTCTCCCTGGATTTTTCTTTATCTCAGTGAATATTTTGAAAAGATGCATATTGTACCAATATGTAACGTTTTCTGAGCCAGAACTGTTTTATCAACCTTTTGACAACTCTGTTTCTCTTTCTCTGCTCTTGTATATACAGGGTGACCACTCTAATCGTGGACCAATAGCTAATTTCTAAACCGTTACAGATAAGCGTATAGTTCAAATTGGAAAAAATCTTCAAATTGCGTAAGGAATCAAAATTCATGAAATTTTTGTCAAAAAATCAGATTTAAAAAAAAACTTTTTATACGGTCCCCCAGTACTAGCAATTATATTTAGTAAAATATTTCTGACACACTAACATTTAAAACTAAAACAACCTCTTTTCTACGACCAAAACAGATACAGTTATGCGGTTTTGAAAAATCACGGTTTTTGAAGATTTTATGACGTCAGCGAGAGAGCTCTTAAGGGAATACATGCGAATTGACTAAGTGTGTTAATAGGTTTCAGTTCATTTTGGTTCTTGTCATCAGTAGACATTATTAATGGTTGAAAAGACTTTGCAACTACAATTTATAAGCTCAAAGGTCTGTTTATGACTTTTTTTTTTTTTACTACATGTTTGTCATTTTGTTTCAAGAATATCTAATTTCCATATGAGAAGTTGATAGTAAAAACATTTCATATCTTAATTTATGTAAAAGGTTATCACTGCATATCAAATTAGTATATTACGGATAAAGAAAAAAACGTATATTTAAAAGAAAAGGAAATACGTAAAAATTTTGATTATTTTGAACTTCTGTTTTGCTATTTCAGCCGGGAATTTTGTAACTTTTTTTTTTTTTTCTTTTCAACACATTTCATTTATTAGGCTATAACGAAAGTTTCCGGCCAAAAAGAAGAAAAAAAAAGTTGCTCAGATTTATTAGCGCTGGCATGAATCTTTCGTAACAACATTAATTAATTTTTCTCAAACAATGCTAAACTTTAGATATTCATAGGGAATCTACAGTTTTGAATTGTTTAACTGGAAAATTAAAAACATTCCTGTTAGTCTTATTTACCTTATTATTTTAGAAAAACTGATTTAATTACTTACCATGTTTCATAAACGGCGGGAGCGAATTTCTTTCCCATTTCTAATTCTATTCCATTTCTACAAACAAGAAACCCAACCAGTAGTGTGCTATGGCAATTTGTTATTGCAAAAAAATATAACTTGAATTCAAAATGTTAAAATTCAGATTAATATTATTTTTATGTTCACTGATGATAATGCATTTCAAAACATAAAAGATGCGATTGCAGAACTGTTAGTAATTTATTTATTTTACTATTTAATTGATGCCTGCTTTTATTTTGAAAAAAAGTTGTGATTTTGAGTTGATCAAAAGTTCATAGAACAGTTCAAATGTCTCAATAAAATTTTAGTATGGGATAATTTTATGACAAAGTGAACATGGGATAATCAGTCAAATGGCTAATAAGGGGAAAAAAATCCCTTGACTTTTTTTTAAGTAATATAATTGTTTGATACAAACTTATTGACTTGAATATTTTTTTAAATGTTCATTTACTTAATGATATTCTAGGACTCTCATCAGTTAGAGAGAAAAAAAGATAAACCACTTTCATGTAACAAAATTTAAAATAAAATTTCAAACGAATGTGTTCTAATGATATATAGACCTTTGCGATAAAAAACAGCGCTGGCAAAGTCATTTCAACCATTAAAAATGTCTCCTGGTAACACGAGCCAAAATAAATTTAAACCAATTAAACCTTTGTCAATTCACTCCCTTGAGAGTTATCTCGCTGACGTCATAAAATCTTCGAAAATCGTGATTTTTCAAAACTTTATAGCACGGTCAATTTTGGTCGTAGAAGAGTTTTTTTTTTTAATTTAAATGTTTGTGCGTTAGGAATATTAAATATATTATTAGAGTTATAGAATTAGGCCACTAATTCGATCCACTCATACGTTGTCAAATTTATCGTCTCAAGTGATCCCAGACATGCTCTATTTGTGACAGATCAGGGTATCGTACTGACTAGTAGATGTTGATTATGTGGAAGAGGAAGTCTCCCGAGACCCTTGCTGTGCGTGACCGAGCATTGTCCTGCTAACAAATGGCTCCCTGGGGGCTTAATGGCTACTTAAACCTCTATTCATTTAGGATTTTTCCAGCAATAAATGATCATTTGGCTTTCAATTTCTAACATTAATGTTGCCGGTGCACATGTGTAAAATTTCGCTTCGTTCTAACTACCTCTTTCTTGGTGTAGAATTTTTAATGGCCAGTAGTGTATTTTGCAAACATAAAAGATTTTAATTTGAATTTCAATTCTTACAGAGATGGTTGAAACCCGGCGGGAAGATCCTTTTTACCGATTATTCTAGAAGTGAGAAAGAAGTGTCGGAAGATTTTAAAAAGTACATTGCCGACAGAGACTATCACCTTCTAACAACTAATCAATACAAAGAAGTGCGTATTTATTCCCTTAATTTCAATTTTTTAAGTGCAATTGAATAAATATAATATTAGACTGTAAACTAATGAAAATTACTAATGAAAAGTGTTTTTGCAATCCCTGCAGCTTTTACAGAAGACAGGATTTGTCAACACCCAAGTTCGCGATGTAACTGAGGAATTTTTAAATGCTTTACATGCAGAACTTAACAGGCTGCGCACTTTCAAAGAAAAGTTTCTAAGCGTGAGTATTCAATACGGAATATAGTTAGTACTTGATTCATTACTGACTCGTTAAGTATAAACATTATATTACTGGATAAAGAAGCCTAAAAACACCAACTTAAATAGGGGTACTAATAACAAAGCAATTACCGCACAAGCCTGAAAAAC